>NC_057807.1:178026192-178027266 GCF_018294505.1 Triticum aestivum | reverse complement strand
CTGCTCCCGCGGCTCCCCGGCTGCCCGCCTCGGACCCCGCTCGGAGGTGCACCGGGGCTCACATGGCGACGCGGTGGACGCCGACGGCTTCCGCCAGCCGTGGCGCAAGAATCGGTGCCGGCCCCGCCGCGCGCCGGAGTCGAGCCTCTCGTCGCGGCGCCAGCGCAGCCCCTCCCCGGAGGAGATCGCCGGGCTCTGCTTCCGCTGCCTCGACCACCGTCACCGGGTTCGCGACTGCACCAATGACGTCCGGTGTCGGCGGTGCCTCATCTTTGGCCGTGAATCCCGCGGCTGCGACGAGTATCACCGGCGTGTCGGCCGCGTCCCTCCGCCTCTGCCCCCAGGTTCACCACCCCCCGCGCCGTGCTACAGCCTCCGCCCCCGGCTTCGGTAGTGCACGTGAATGCTGCTGAACCAACGCGCATCATCATGTCGCGCTCCGTCGAGATGGAGGATGCGGAAGAGGTGCTGAGCCGCGCGATGGTGGCCACCATCACGGGAACGCGGCCCCAGGTGTCCGCCGACGATGTCGCCCAACTCCTGTACACCACTTTCGGCTTCAAAGACGGCGACTTCACCACCCACCTCCACAAGCCCGAAGATTTCCTCATCATCTTCAGCTCTCGCGCCTCCAAGGACCGCATGAACGGCGACTATTACATCCGCTGCCCGCGCTTCTCCTTGTCGCTGCAACCATGGTGCAAACTCGCCCATGCCGGCTCTGGTGGCTTCGAATACCGCGTTGAGCTTGAGCTCCACGGTATCCCTGCCCAGGCCTGGCACCTTGCGATGGCGGAGCACATCCTCGGTTCCAGCGTTTGGATTGAGCGCCTCACCCCCTGATGCGCTCCCGCGCGGACCTCGCCACATTCCGCCTCTCTGGGTGTGCGCACGATCCTGCCGGCATCCGCCACGCGGCCACGTTGGAGATCGTCGAGGTTACCCCGGGCAGCTCGGCCTCCTCCGCTCCGATGGTCGGCACCCTCACGTACCCCATCTCCATCGACCTCGTCCGCGCCGACACCGACCGCGGCCGCGTCCACAATGCCCCGCCCCACACCAACGATGGTCACG
>NC_057807.1:178023552-178025577 GCF_018294505.1 Triticum aestivum | reverse complement strand
GGTCACGGCAATGACGCCGGCGCCGGCGCCGACGCTGGCCCTTGTCCCGGGCGTGGCCGTCCGCGCCGCCGCGGCCGCAAGCGCCGCCGCACTGCCACCGCTCAAGATGGGCGCGCTGATGGCATGGCGGTCGATGCTGCTGGCTGGAAGGACTCCTCTGGCTGGCGGCGTGCCGACGGCGTTGCCATCACCGCTGGCTGGGCCAGCGTGTGTGTTACCAGGGATGCCCAGACGCCGCCGCCTGCCGTACCCTCCACGGACCGCTGCATGGATGCCTGGCCCCCAGCCCGTGATGGGGGCCACCCACCTCGTCATAAAGCCAAAAGAGGAAAGAGGGGAGGAAAGAAAAAGCGGGCCAGGATCGCTGCGGCGCTCGCCAAGTTTGCTTCTGCAGCGGATCCTAGACCGACAACCCCGCTCCAACGGACGGGCGCGCACAACGCAGGGCCTTCTGGCTCCCTGCCCACTCCTGACGCTGGGCCCGCCATGCCCCAGGTTCACACGTCGCCTAGTGGCCAGCTAGGCACTGACGCAGGCCTCGGGATGCTTGCCTCCAATCGCTGCGCGTCTGGGGATCTGGATGACCTGCCCTCCTGCAGCGAGGTCCCCGACTCGCAGCCAGAAGCGTGTCCCACCGCTCCCGAGGCTGATCCGCTGTCGGGACAAAGCGGGGCTTCGCCTGCGTCAGCGGCTGGCGCCACCGCCTGCCCGGCTGACCGGTCTACGTAGGGCGATGCGCGGAAATTCCAAACTGCTGAGACTGCGCCTTCGCTCGCCCTCGGGTGCCCTCTGGAAGCTCCTGCCGCTGGTGGGCCAGATCCCCAGCCCACCCGGACGGTCCAAGCCCTAGTGCGGATTCTGCCAAGGCCCGCAAGCCCGGGCGATCAGAGGCCCTCGTCCCCTAGCCCCGCCGCTGGCAGCCCGTCTGCTGAAGGCGTGCCCGATTCGAGCCAGGCGACCCCCGCCCATCACGTGCAGTGCGACCCGTTTTGCATCGCCTCCGATCACGCTCCGGCGCAGCCGCTTGAGCTCTACCATGGCTGGCTTGGACCCTTGGTGACTTCCTCGCCGCAGCCACTAGGCAGCTCAACTCGGTCCTCCCCACCCCTGGCCGCAAGCAGCGCCGGCAACCACTCAACTTCACGCCAGCTCGACGTGGGTGCTTCGCCTCCACGGCCAAGGCCAAGAGCGCCGCGCCGCCCACTGCCGAACGCCGCGTGCAAGTTCAGATGCTGCGCACAATGGGCATCATCGGAATCGACCAGGCGATCACACCAGATGCGATGTGCGCCTACGATGCCATGTTCGCCGCACCGATCCCTAACTCTGTCCTCACGGCCATCGCGGCGCTCGTCAGACGGGAGCTCCCTGCCGACCCTTCCATAGCGCCTATCACCACGGTGATCACGGGCAGCCCGATCGAGGCTTAATACGCGCGCCTGCTCCTACTGCGTCGATCATCATTTCATGGATCACGGCCCAAAGATCATCATCTAGAACGTGTGCGGTTTAAACGCTCGTGCTGGGCGTACCGCCGTCCGTTCGCTGATTGTATCCACTGACGCGTCTATCGTCTGCCTCCAAGAAACTAAGATGGAGTTTATCTACTTGTCTACTGTCCTCGAGACTTTGGGCTCGGACTTTGATGACTACACCTACCTGCCCGTGATCGGCACCTGCGGCGGCATCTTGCTGGCTTGGAAGCGACACGAGGTGACCATCACCAACCCCGCGTTCACCACGAACATGCTGTCCGCCCAGGTTTCATGCCCCTCCGGCGCGCCCATCCCTTGGTGGCTCACCATCGTCTACGGTCCGCAACATGACCACGACAAGATCGCGTTCCTACAGGAAATCCGCGATGTCTGCGCCAACTGTGATGGCCCTTGGATGCCATGCGGAGATTTCAACCTTATCTATCGCGACGAGGACAAGAACAATGGGAATCTCAACCAATGCATGATGGGGCGCTTTCGCCGTGTCATCAACGACCTTGCTCTCAAGGAGGTCTACCTCAAATGTCGA
>NC_057807.1:178011768-178023206 GCF_018294505.1 Triticum aestivum | reverse complement strand
TCCACCTCGATCGCGTCCTCTGCACTGCTGATTGGGAAAAGCTACACGGCGAATGCCACCTCCGATGCTTGGCCTCGGTCGTTTTTGACCACAGCCCCCTCTACCTCGACTGCTCTCCCCTGCCCCCCGCGCAACGACGCTTCCGCTTTGAGGACTATTGGACACGCATCGCCGGCTTCCAAGATGTGGTCGCATCCGCTTGGAACTCGGTCGACGACGTCGACCCCTTCCGCCGCATCATGCGGCGCATGCAGACCACGGCGCGCAGGCTCACGAGCTGGAGCGCACGCACCATGGGTAACATCCGAGACCGGTTGGCGATCTCTCGCGAGCTGCTGCTATGATTCGATTCTGCCCGGGAGCTCCGGCAGCTGACGCCTCACGAGGACTGGCTCCACAGGCAGGTCAAGCTCTCCTACCTCGGCCTCGCTTCGCTGGAACGCACCCTGGCTCGACAGCGCGTGCGTATCGCGACCCTCAAGGACGGCGATGCGAACACGTCCTTCTTCCATCGCCAATGCACCTACCGCAAGCAGAAGAACCGGATACACGCCCTGGTGGTTGACGGCGCCGTGCTAACTGATCCCGACGACATGGCCGCGGCAACCTTCGCGCACTTCGACTCCCTTCTTGGCACTGATCGACCCCGTGACTGTGCCCTCGACCTTCAGCACCTCATCGAGCCTGCCAACCTCGATGACCTTGATGCTCCCTTCACCGAAGATGAGATTTGGCAAGCGGTGAAGCGCTTGCCAGCACGCAAGTCGCCAGGTCCGGATGGCTTCACCACGGAGTTCCTACGCTCCTGCTGGTCTGTCGTCAAGCACGACCTCGTCTGCGTCTTCCAGCAGCTCTATGCGCTCCGGGGACGTGGGTTCAGCTGCCTAAACCAGGCGCTGGTTACGCTGATTCCCAAGCGCGCCGACGCGGCCAGCCTGGGTGACTATAGGCCGACCAGCCTAATCCACCTCGTGGCCAAGATCTTTGCGAAGGTGTTGTCCCTTCGCCTTGCGCCCAAGCTAAACGACCTGGTCAGCCCCATCCAGAACGCATTCATACCCGGTCGCAGCCTCCACGACAACTTCACGCTGGTCCGGCAATTGGCATGGCTTCTTCACCATCTGGGCGCCCCGCGCATCCTCCTGAAGCTCGACCTTGCGCGGGCCTTCAACTCCGTGTCATGGCCGTTCCTCTTCGAGACCCTGCGCCGCTACGGGTTTAGCAATCGCTTCCTTGGCTGGATCGCTATTCTCCTGTCCTCCGCGAGCACTAGGATCCTCCTGAATGGTGAATGGGGTTCCATGACCGGCGATTTGGTACCGCTGTGGGCTGCGCCAAGGCGACCCCGTCTCGCCGCAGCTCTTTGTGCTTGCCGTCGACACACTGGGATGCCTCTTTCACCGTGCTGCCGCGCTCAACGTCCTGCAACAGCTACACCCTCGCCGCACGATCCCGATCATCTCCCTGTATGCGGATGACGTCATCCTCTTCTGCCACCCCTCGGCCGGCGACATGCTCGCTGTCCGGGAGATCCTGCAGCTCTTTGGCCGAGCGTCAGGCCTGCGGGTCAATTTCCAGAAGAGCACCACCACGGTGATCCGCTGCGAGGAAGAGGAGATCGGCCTGGCCGCTGAGGCCCTGGGCTGCCCGCTCGCCGAGTTCCCTATCACCTATCTGGGAATCCCCCTCACCCTCCGATGCCCAACCGCCACTCAACTCCAACCCCTCGTCGACCAAACTGCCGGGAAGCTGCCCACCTGGAAAGCCCACCTCATGAACAAAGCCGGACGCCTCGCCTTTGTCAAGGCCGTACTAAGCGCGATCCCCATACACCAGCTCCTGGTGCTCGCGCCCCCAAAGAAGATCATCAAGCTCCTGGAGAAGATTCAGCGAGGATTCCTTTGGTGGCAACTGCCATGTTAATTGGCGGCGGGTATGCCGCCCCACCCCCCTTGGTGGTCTCGGCATACACGATCTCGAGCGCACGGGCATGGCCTTGCGCACCAGATGGCTTTCGCTTGCCCGCACCGATGACAACAGAGCTTGGGCTGGCCTCGACCTGCAGTTCACTAGCGAGGAACGCGCCTTCTTCTTCGCATCCACCACCATGATCATCCGCAATGGCCAGCACGCGCTGTTCTGGGAGGACTGTTGGATCAATGGGCGCTCCATCTCGGAGATCGCGCCCCAACTGTATGCTGCCGTCCCCAAACATCGCCGCAAAAACAGAACGGTGGCGGATGCCCTACAGGCGCACAGACGGGCTTCTGACATCCAGGGCGTCATTGGCATCCAGGAGATTGGTCAGTACTTGCTAACTTGGCGGGCAATCGAGTCCATCACCCTGCAATGGACGTGGAACGCGTCAGGAACATACACAGCGCAGTCCGCCTACCTTGCCACTTTTCAAGGCTCGACCCACTGCCCCGCATGGAAGCTCACATGGAAAAGCTGGGCCCCCCGCGCGTGAAGTTCTTTCACTGGCTCGCTAACCTGGAACGCTGCTGGACGGCCGACCGCCTTGCTCGCCGTGGGCTGCCGCACCCAGCCCGCTGCCTGCTCTGCGATCAAGCGCCCGAATTGATCCACCACCTGTTCCTGGCATGCCCCTTCTCCAAGCTGGTATGGCACGAAATCCTCTCCTGGCTGCGTCTTACATGCAACCCGCCGGATGGCGAGGACTCCCTGACCGATTGGTGGCGCACGGCACGACAGGCCACGCCCAAGCCGATGCAAAAAGGCCTCTCCACCGCGACGCTGCTGATTCCTTGGATGACCTGGAAGCATTGCAACGAATGCGTCTTCGACGCAGCAACCCCATCGGCAAACACTCTGATCGCGAGGATCAAGGACGAAGCTGCACTATGGGCAACCGCGGGCGCACGAGGATTTTGTGTCATCCTCCCCCCATCGTGGGATGTCCACTGATCTCTCATTTTGCCTGTAACCCTGCCTCTTAGGAGGTTGTAACAAACTCTTTTCCTTTTCAATACAAAGAAACACAAAAGTCTTTTGCGTTTTCTCAACAAAAAAAATGCATATTTGATTATGGTGACCATCTCTCATTCCATTACGCTTCCATCTAGGATGATTGAAGCGGAGGTAAAGCATGTTCTCTTCACACTTCTAATTGCTACTGAGCTTTTTCATGTTTCTCACCAACTATTAAGTCTAAATTTTGTCCGTTGGCCGGTTGGCCCACACAATTGGCTAGCTACCTGACTACTTTAAGTTACAACTTAAAAGTATTTTTGTTTTGAGAAAATCTGGAAGCCTTTTGTCTCGATAGATACAAGAGGTCATTTACAAGCCTATGGCTAGGCCTATGCCAAGCACAACAACTCAACAAGCACCACACCCCTATGAGCTATCTTCTGCCCGTAGTGACGCTTGGAGCTAGCCTCTCCTGCTGTAGCCCGTAACTATGCTTCTGCAGGATGGTATGGGGCAGCAAGGTGATGCAGGGCCTCTCCCCGTTGAGGATGGCAGCATTTTGCTGCTTCCAAAATCCACCAACTATGCATTAGGCGTGGTGTAGTGCAGTCAACGGCCAGTTACTGAGTCGCCACCAGCCAACGAAGTTCTCCAGCTATCAGTAAACATACAAGTCTTGGACAATCTGTAGGATTTCAAATTGGTTAAGTGATCCAAGCTGATCCAGCTGGAACAGACACCACAATGATTGTGACCGATAATTTAAATTTTGCTACAGCAGCCATTCTATGAATTCACACTCTCCTCATTCCCATTATGCTGTTTTCTGAAGGGATTGTAGTTGAACTCACCAACATATGCTTTAGTGCATCGTATTATGTTGACACTTGCACTTGCTAAAGTGCTACATGAACTAAAAGTCTTAATTTTGAATTTATAACGGGATACATGGATGTATTTTTATCATGCACTTCATTATTTTGGTTTCCCAATATATAGTTTTTCAATAATGGACATCCTTATATTCCTTATGTGAATTCTTCCCTCTGTTTTCATGATGTGGTGCATCTGTTTTGTCATTACATTTCAACAAACTGCTTAGAAGGTTCCTGTTTTCTGGAGCTGATACCCTCATCTTTCCAGGACACAACTATATTGGGTCCGAGCACTTGCTTCTTGGATTGCTTCGTGAGGGGGAAGGGGTGGCAGCTCGCGTACTTGAGTCTCTTGGTGCTGACCCCAGCAATATTCGTACCCAGGTAAGCTATATCTGAGATTGCTCTCGCCTCTTTGAAAAGCAAGTCTTTTTTTCTTCTTCCTTTTATCTTGTTTTCACAAATGTTATGCATCTATAGGTTGTCCGGATGATTGGTGAGACAACAGAAGCTGTTGGTGCTGGAGTTGGGGGAGGGAACAGTGGTAACAAGATGCCGACACTTGAGGAGTATGGGACTAATTTAACAAAATTAGCCGAGGAGGTAATATTTTCATTTTACTACGACACAATAGGTGCTAGTTCAGGCCTCTAATTGTTAAGTCCAATAATATCTGTAGGGAAAGCTAGATCCTGTTGTTGGGAGGGAACCACAGATTGAACGTGTCGTACAAATTTTGGGCAGAAGAACCAAGAACAATCCCTGCTTAATTGGAGAACCTGGTGTTGGGAAAACAGCTATTGCAGAAGGGCTTGCCCAACGCATTTCTAGTGGCGATGTGCCTGAGACGATAGAGGGGAAGAAGGTATACCTTGGTGCTTTAGTGCAGTTGTATACCTTGTTGCAATTCTTATATGTTGATCCTAATATTTGCTCTGTTAATTGATTCTGGCATTCCTGTGAAGTGTTCACCCAGTAGATTAGGTGTATGGCTCTCATTGTATTTCTACTACGTTTGATTACTGCCTTGTGTTTGGTTTATCCATGCTGTTCTGCTTGAGCTTGTACGTTACTATGACAAATCATATTTTTCTTTTAGTGGAACAACATAATTTTCGAGCAAGTGTATATCCAATTTCTTTAATTATCTATGCTGATGCAGAGACTTACAAGCAAAATTGCAGAACTTGTGTGCACGTCTTTTGGACAAATAATAAGGGTAACATGTGCAATTAACTCCACTGGCTGGTGTATGCAATCAACTCCACTGGCTAGTGTATGCAATCAACTCCACTGGCTGGTTCATAGATCTCAGAGGAAAGGATAGAAAAGACTTACCAGCATGGTTTAACTCCTTCATTTAAGCACATGCCTTAGTTGTACTCTCTTCTTTTGGGCATAATGCCTTGTCATAGCTAGATAGTAGATGGTCTTTTTTAAGTTATGTACATTCATACAAACTACAATTTTCTTTTAATCACAGTAGGGAAATCTACCGTTTTCCTCAAAAAAGGAAAAAGCCGTACGAAATCAGCTTCACAATTGGTTAATGACACAAAGGAAAATTTAAATAATTATGTGTTCAAAAATTACTTACGTGCGATATCTGTCATGGGTGCATATTAGGGGCCATAGTCCTGACTACCAAGGTCCATGCCCCGCAATCTGCACCAGTCAGATGTGGACCTTTTGGGACTACGATCCCTAATCTGCATCAATGACATTATTTGTACTATACTTCATACTTATCACTTTTTGTGTGTGTGTGTTCCCGCATTGTTTTGAAAAGATTGGAAGGAAATCATCCTAATCTGCACCTCTTATATGTTGATCCTAATATTTACTACAGGTCATTACCCTTGATATGGGACTTCTTGTTGCTGGTACGAAATACCGTGGAGAATTTGAAGAACGGTTGAAGAAACTGATGGAAGAAATCAAACAGAGCGATGAGATAATTCTCTTCATCGATGAAGTTCACACCCTCATAGGAGCAGGAGCCGCCGAAGGTGCTATTGATGCTGCTAATATTTTAAAGCCAGCATTAGCAAGAGGAGAACTACAGGTATGTCGATGAGATTACTTGGCACCGTATTGGGACACAGGGCTAACAATCTGCTTTCTTATGCTAAACATTTTAGTACCTGGTATTATTCCATCAAGCTGAATCTGTAGTTTCTTTTGCTTTTACTGAACCTTTTTTACAACTAACCTTCTCAGTGTATTGGAGCCACCACACTTGATGAATACAGGAAGCATGTTGAGAAAGACCCAGCATTAGAAAGACGTTTCCAGCCAGTAAAGGTACCGGAACCATCAGTTGATGAGACCATAGAAATTCTCAGAGGGCTCCGGGAGCGATATGAGATCCATCATAAACTTCGTTACACTGATGATTCTTTGATTGCAGCTGCTAAGCTATCTTATCAATATATCAGGTATGTGAACTATGAGATAGAGTCTATCACCTTAGCTGGTCATGCTAATATTACAATACAACTTACCAAGTAGTTTATGATACAAATTGAACCTGTGCTTCAACCAAAATGTGGCTGAGATTCCAAATTAAAAGGTCAAATTTTTGTTGACAGTTAATAGCTTAACATAACCATCAGAGTCCACAACATCAATACTTAGAAAACCAAATGAGGAGCATATATGCTCTGTAATGTAATTATGATATTCTCAGGCTTCAAAAGCATCGCAGAGAAAAATTATACTATGTTTCTTGTCCGAATCTCATATACAACTTGGCTGCTATCCTGTATCCTTTTAATATCTGGCGAATTGTTTTGTTTGCAGTGATCGTTTCCTCCCAGATAAAGCAATTGATTTGATTGATGAAGCAGGTTCACGTGTTAGGCTTCGACATGCCCAGGTAGAGAATGTGTTTAAATGTTGGCCTTTTCTATTTTCTGCACGCCCCGCACAAAATCTAAACAGAATCACTTATGCAGGTTCCTGAGGAAGCCAGAGAGCTTGACAAGGAGCTTAAGCAAATAACGAAAGATAAAAATGAAGCTGTCCGTGGCCAGGATTTTGAGAAGGTATCAGCCTATGGTGGACTACTATATTTTGAATTCTCTACCGAAAAAGGCTCACGCCCCGCTTTATAGATAAAGCCAATGCCAAAGCCAACATCCACAAGGTTCACACCACCAAGGTACACACACACAAACAAAGTCCAGGAACAAACAAGCATCAAGGGTTAGTGCTGAGGGCACAGCTCAACAAGCCCAAGACACACACAAAAAGCGGCACACACGCCGGGAGAGAGACGCCTCTAGTCGGGCTCCGGGGGAGGCGGCGGGAGCGGCGGTGCCAGGCGGGAGGCCAACGAACGAAGGTCGGAGAGGAGTCTGTCGATGGCATCCCGGTCCGGAGGGCGGCTAAGCGGCCGCCAGAGCTGCAAGTAACCACACATTTTGAAGATGGAGTCAGTCGCACGTCGAAGAGGCACCTTCTGAATGACAAGCTTATTGCGAACCGTCCACAACGTCCAAGCCAGCACCCCAACGCACAGCCATCTAATATGTCTGTAGCGTGGATGGGAGGCCTGGATTTCCGCAAGCAAGTCGGGGAAGTTGTTATTACACCACTGTCCCCCAACCGTTTCGCGAAAACACGCCCATAGGAACTGTGCCGTGCAACAGGAGAAGAAGATGTGATTGGCATCCTCCGCCGTGTCACATAGGGGGCACATCCCATCCCCAGGCCCATGGCGCTTGAGGACCTCCACGCCGGACGGGAGGCGGCCGCGGATCCATTGCCACAAGAAGATCCGGATCTTAAGTGGGAGGCGGATGTCCCAGATAAGGCCGAAAGGCACCGGGGCAACTGATGGGGCAATAGCCGCGTAAAGGGACTTGGTGGAGAAGCGGCCTGAGGAATCCAGACGCCAGGAGATGGCATCCGGAGAGTCAGCCACGTCCATAGGCAACAAGGCGATGTCCTGGAGGAGGACATCCCAAGCAGCCACCTCGGCAGGGCCAAAAGGACGACGAAACGCGAGGCGCCCTAAGTCAATAAGGGCCGCCTCGACCGAGACCCGAGGGTCAACTACAATGTCGAAGAGGATGGGGAACCGGGCGGCCAGGGGGGAGTCCCCTACCCAACTATCAAGCCAAAACAAGGTCGAGGCGCCAGAACCCACCGAGATGGAGGTGCCTATCCTCAGGACTGGAAGCAGCTGGACGACTGCCTGCCAAAACTGGGAACCGCCCGAGCGCTGGCAGAACGCCAGAGGCTGGCCACGCAGGTACTTGTTCCGGATGATAGTCAACCAAAGGCCTCCCTCCCCATTGGCAATGCGCCATAGCCAGCGGGTGAGGAGGGCGATGTTCATGCGCCGAGAGGACAAAATCCCAAGACCACCTTGGTCTTTGGGTTTGCAGATGTCTGGCCAGCTGACCATGTGATATTTCTGTCTGCCTGCCTCGCCAGCCCAGAAAAATCTGGCCTGGTACTTGGCGATCTCCTGATGAAGGGTTTCATGAAGACTGTAAAAGCTCATGAGGAACCACAGAAGGCTGGCAAGCGACGAGTTGATAAGGATCACACGTGCCGCCTTCGACAGCCAGCGCCCTTTCCAGGGCTCAACTCGGTGCTGCATACGGGTCACCGTGGGGCGGAGGTCCGCCACGGTGAGGCGCGAGTCGCTAATGGGGATCCCCAGATAGGTCGTGGGAAAAGATCCCAGCCGGCAGTTAAGCCGATCGGCAATGGACTGAGCGTCCTCATCGGGGTAGCCGAGCACCATCACTTCGCTCTTGTCAAAGTTGATGGTCAGGCCCGACATTTGCTGGAAGCACAGAAGGAGGAACTTCAGGTTGGAAATCTCGAGGGCGGATCCCTCCGTCATAATAATGGTGTCATCCGCGTATTGGAGAAGGGTCACCCCTCCCCCTCCAACAAGGTGCGGGACCAAGCCTTGGATATGCCCCGCAGCCGTGGCCTTAACTAGGATGGCGGCCAGGGCATCGACAACCATGTTGAACAAGAACGGCGAGAAGGGGTCCCCCTGCCGAACCCCACAAAGGGTAGGGAAGAAGGGTCCAATCTCGCCGTTGATGTTCACCGCAGTCCGGCCGCAGGAGACAAGCTGCATGACGCGGGTCACCCACCGATCGTCAAAGCCCTTGCGAAGCAGGACTTCCCTCAGGAACGGCCAGTGGACCGTGTCATAGGCTTTGTGGAAGTCCAGCTTAAGGAAGACCGCCCTGTGGCGCTTCAGACGAACCTCGTGGAGCACTTCGTGGAACACCAACACCCCATCCAGGATAAATCGGCCTTGAATGAAGGCGGATTGGTTCGGGTGGGTAATAGTGTCCGCAAGGAGGGTCACCCTATTGGCGTACCCCTTCGCCAGAATCCTAAAGATCACATTAATAACTGTGATGGGGCGGAACTGGCGGATATCGGCGGCACCCGGGACCTTGGGGATGAGGGTCACCACACCATAGTTAAGGCGCCCCAAATCCATGGTACCAGAGTAGAATTCCTCAAAGAGAGCCATGACCTCATGCTTGATGGTAGGCCAGAACGTCTTGAAGAAAGCTACAGGTAGACCATCAGGTCCCGGGGCCGAGGAGGGGTTCATCCCCTTAATGGCAGCGAGGACCTCGTCCTCACTGAAAGGAGCAACCAAGGCCGCATTGGCTGCAGCCGAGACTCCAAGCGCCCCCGACCAAATGTCGGGGGCAAGGCTAGCCCCACCACGCGGGGTGGGGGTAAATAAGGCCTTATAGAAGCCATCCACATGGAGGCGGATGGCCGCGGGCTGCACTAACTGCGCATCTCCATCCCACAGGCAGTGGATGGAGTTGCGACGGCGCCGGCCGTTCGCAACCGCCTGGAAGTAGGCGGTGTTTGCGTCGCCCTGAAGCACCCATCTCTGGGTGCCCCGTAGGCGCCAGTAGGCCTCCTCGTCCGTGTAGATGAGGGATAGCTGGTCCTCTAGGTCGTAGCACAGCAGCCACTCATCCGAGGAGAGCCCGGTCGAGTCCGCGCGCGCATCCAAGGCTTGAATCGCCACAAGGATGGAATTCTTGCGCTCTCTCAGGTCCCGGCCAAGATTAGCCCCCCAACCCTTCATGAACTGGCGGGCTAACTTGGCACAAAAGTGCCAAGTGTCGACCGCGGACATGGCGCGATGGGGTGCCGACCTGGCGAAGATCCAGCGGGCGACGACGGCCTCCCGGAAGCCCGCCTGGTTGAGCCAGAAGCTCTCGAACCGGAACCGCGACGGGGAGGGAGGGCGCTCGTCAACCGTGGAGAGGAGAAGGGGGACATGGTCGGAACCAATCCGGGTGACCGCCCGGAGCGATGCCAGGGGGCATCGCAATTCCCACTCCGGGGAAACTAGGACACGATCCAGCATGGATTGTGTCGGAATAGCTTGCCGGTTGGTCCAAGTAAATCTGGCACCAGTCCGGTCAAGCTCACGGAGCCCCAGCTCCGCGATCCAATCGTTGAAAAGCTGCATCCGGGGGAAATTAACCCGGGAATTATTCTTCTCGTCCGGCGAACGGATGAGGTTGAAGTCGCCCCCCACCAAAACAGGATGTGGGGAGTTGGAGATCTTCAGCTGCAACTCGGCAAGGAAGGCCGGGGAGCGGCGGTGGTCAGCCGGACCGTAGACCGCAATGACCTCCCATTTGAAGTTCAAAGCCCGCTCGAAGATCTCCATGCTAACGAAAAACTCCCCTCTATCCATGCCGCCCACCTCGAAAGTGGCATCTTTAACCCCAAGAAGGATGCCACCCGAGTGGCCTGAGTTCCCGCTAGAAGGGAGCTAGTGCCACGCGAAGAGGTGGGGGCTCAGATGTTCCAGCTCCTGTAGGGAGAACTCGACTCTAAGGGTTTCTTGGATGGCAATAATGTCAATATGTTCGTCCCGGATGTACTCGATGAGCTGGCGGCGACGGCCGTCATGGCCGAAGCCGCGGAGGTTCCAGAAAAGGGCCCTCATCTAAACCCCCATCGGGGGGCTGCTTGACCCCAAGACAAGAGAGGCGCTTTGCGCGCGAAGGGCGGCCGTGCGAGACCGAGTGCGACCACGGATGATCCCGTCGGCCTCCAGAGGGGTCGGAGCTGGAGGCCGAAGCAGGCGGGCACGAGACTCGGCCAGCCTGCCGTCGAGGATCTCCCGGGCCCTGATGGCCTCAATCTGATCTAAGGGGGGCCCAACCTCCCCCCTGAAGACAATGGCCGAGTCGTTGGCCACCTTAGCAAGGTGGCCAAGGGGAGCGGCCTCGAGAGCAGAAAAGGAGCAACGAGAAGAACTGGGAGGTACGGGATCCACACCTGACTCAAGGTTCCGCACCGCGGCGCGGAGCTCCGCCCGCTCGGCGACGGAAGGAGCAGGAGAGTCGCCCGGCCGTGACGCCTCCAGGCGGGCGCTGCGGCGGGAGGACGTCACCGGCGTGGAGAAGGACCGGGGTCTCCTGGTGTACGCCACCGTCGGAGGGGGGTGCACGGAGGCCGTGGAGGCGACGTCCACCGTCGGCGAGGCGGCCGGGGAAGCCGGCGAGGCGGGGGTGAGGCAGGCCGGCCCCAACGCGGGGAGGGGGGCGGGTGACCCCAGGGACTCCCCCACCGCTGCTCCTGATGGTGAAGAGATCAGAGCAG
>NC_057807.1:178010262-178011710 GCF_018294505.1 Triticum aestivum | reverse complement strand
ACCAGCCGCGGGGGACAGCAGGGGGTCCGAGCCGGCGGGGGTGGGCTCGGCCCCTGGTGTCGCAGGGCGGCGGGCCGAGGTGGCGTCGGGGGAGCGGGGGGACGAGGGCGGGGCGACGAGGAGGCTCACGCTGGAGATGACGCCGGAGGACTCCGACACCGATGGGGAGGGAGCTAGAGGGGTGGCCAGGCGGAGGGCCACCGCGAGATCGGTAGCCGTCACCCGAGAGCGCCCCGGCCCCGACCCACCCCTACCCGCGGGAGGGTTGGGGGAGTCCCGAGACGGGGAGCGAGAGTGCCCCGACTCATCCTCCTCGGCAGGATCATCGAAGCGGGAGGAGCGCGAGCGGCGGTGGTGGGTGTCGTCATCAGCCGCAGGGCCCCCTCCCAGGAGACTGCCCGTCGAGAGGCGAGGACGGCCGACGTGGGACGGGGGCTCGGGGCGGATCTTGAGGTCGTAGCCATCATCGTTGAAGAAGACCCGGATCGTGACGTGGAGTTTGGAGGAGTCCAGGCATTTCACCTTAACCCGCACCTCCTCCTCCTTGCGCAGGGAGAGCTCATCCACCACCACCACCCTGCCCAGGATCTTGGACATACTGCGAATGGTCCGCTCGGACCGGGCCACATCAGGGAGGCCAGAGATGAGGAGCCAAGCCGTGTCCAGGGTGGCGACGGCTCTGGGATCCCACTGTGGCTCAGCGATGTTCACCACGATGTCGTTGAGCGCCAGGGTGATGTTGTTGCTGCGAGTGCAGAAGCCGATGCTCATCGCGTCTGGGAACACCACGGAGAAGGAGCTGGGGGCCGTGGGGGTCACCTGCCAGTCCCACGAGCAACGGCACAGGTGGTTGAGCTCAGCCTCAATCAGCTCCGGGGTGACGACAGCGTCGCCCATCACCGTCACCACAGCCAGCAGCGAGGGGGACGGTGGGGCGAGCTCGGGCACCTCGATGTGGAAGAAAGCCAAGTCCTCGATGCCGTGCCCGTAGATCATGAGCTCCTCCGAGACCGGGCGATCCGGGCAGAGAATCGCGGGGTGCCCGGACTCCTTGCACAAGTAGCAGGAGGGTGGGTTGGGGCATGCCACCTGGAAGTGGCCTGAGAGGCCGCAGTTGAAGCACGGCTGAGCCCCGGCCGCGGCGGCGGCACCCGGGGGAGGAGCCACAGGAGCGGAGGCGGTGGTGGCTTGAGGGCGCGGGGGCCCCTTCTTCTTCTTCTTCTTGGATCCGGGGCGTCCCCGGTTGCCGTTACCACCATTGGACGGCGGGAACGCAGCCTGAGAGCGGGGGGGCTGGTAGCGGCTGGAGGTGGCGTCGGCTTCGGCGTTGGAGGGGAGCGGTCGGGGCGGCGAGGGAGACCGGTCGCGGCGCCGGGCCGGCGAGGGAGACCGGCGCCGAGGGGGCGGCCGAGTCTCCCGAGCCGGGGACCGGCCGCGGTCACGGTCAC
>NC_057807.1:177956811-178009416 GCF_018294505.1 Triticum aestivum | reverse complement strand
CGGGCGGCTGATCCCCCACCCCTGGGGGAAGAGCCACCGGCAAGGTCAGGCGTCGGCCGCGGCGGCGCCTTGGGGGGAACCCGAGCCCGACGAACGACGGGGCGGCCAGCCGCCAAATCCTCCGCCTCGGCCACGTCCGCCCAGCGCAGAGCCGGGGAACCAGAGGAGGCTGGCGAGGGGGAGGCGGGCGCCGGCGGAGGATTAAGATCATATGAAATGTAATAACCGCAGTAATTTCATATGAAACTTGTTTAGAGTTCATATGAACTCTTAGATCATATGAACTTTTTTATCATATGAACTCTTTAGATCATATGAAACTTGTTTAGAGTGTCCATTGATATAATTGGAAGATGACATGTAATTTCATATGATCTAAGAGTTCTCGTCGGTGCGGTCGGTCTCAGTTGATGATAAAAAATGTTTGTCATACTTCTGACATTAAATAGTTATCACTGCAAGTAAATTATTACTAGTGTCCTTGAATCTGCCTTTTCTCTAGTATAATAACCGCAGTAGTGTATGTTTATTCTATTCATGTGTGTTGATGACCTCAACTTTCTGGATGTCAACCACCGTATATCTGCACTTTCTTTGATATAGATGCCAACTAATAGTTGCTATTAATATATTCCCTTTATCGAAAAAAAAACTAATGGTTGCTGTGCCTGTTGCAATGTTATGCCATTAGGCTGGAGAGTTGCGAGATCGTGAAATGGAATTGAAGGCCCAGATAACAGCCCTGATTGACAAGAGCAAGGAGATGAACAAAGCAGAGACTGAGTCGGGAGAGACGGGGCCGATGGTGCATGAATCAGATATCCAGCACATTGTGTCATCATGGACTGGTATTCCAGTGGAGAAAGTCTCGACTGACGAATCTGATAAACTTCTTAAGATGGAAGAGACATTGCATAAGCGTGTCATCGGCCAAGATGAGGCTGTGAAAGCAATAAGCCGGTCCGTTCGCCGTGCTCGTGTGGGCCTCAAGAGCCCCAACAGACCAATTGCGAGCTTCATTTTTGCAGGCCCCACTGGTGTTGGGAAATCAGAGCTTGCAAAGACTCTGGCATCATATTACTTCGGCTCTGAAGAAGCCATGATCCGGCTGGATATGAGTGAGTTCATGGAGAGGCACACTGTGTCCAAGTTGATCGGTTCACCACCAGGCTATGTGGGATACACTGAAGGTGGGCAGCTGACGGAGGCGGTTCGACGGCGGCCATACAGCGTTGTGCTTTTTGATGAGATTGAGAAGGCGCATCCGGATGTGTTCAACATGATGCTCCAGATCCTGGAAGACGGAAGGTTAACTGACAGCAAGGGGAGAACAGTGGACTTCAAGAACACGCTCCTGATAATGACATCAAATGTTGGGAGCAGCGTGATTGAGAAGGGGGGGAGGAAGATCGGGTTCGACCTCGACTCCGACGAGAAGGACAGCAGCTATGGCAGGATCAAGAGCTTGGTGATCGAGGAGATGAAGCAGTACTTCCGACCGGAGTTTCTCAACCGTCTGGACGAGATGATCGTCTTCAGACAGCTGACCAAGCTGGAAGTCAAAGAGATCGCGGACATAATGCTGCAGGAGGTTTTCGCCAGGCTCAAGACCAAGGACATCAACCTGCAGGTGACGGAGAAGTTCAAGGAGCGGGTCGTGGACGAAGGGTACAACCCTAGCTACGGAGCGCGGCCGCTGAGGAGGGCCATCATGAGGCTCCTGGAGGACAGCCTCGCGGAGAAGATTTTGGGGGGGGAGGTCAAGGAGGGCGACTCTGTCATCGTTGATGTGGACCCGGAGGGGAAAGTCATTGTGCTGAATGGCGAGAGCGGCCTGCCGGAACTTCCAGCCCCGGCGGTCGCTGTATAGTTGTTGGTATAGATATATACTCGTAGATTGTTAAGCATATATACAATACAGCGTTTTCATTTCCTTCCAGCACATATCTCTTCATAGGTGCAGCAGTCAGGTCAGGTGTATATATTTGTATAACTGTATGTATAAAATATACAGTAATATGCATATATAATTTAAGGGGAAAGGAAACATTGCTGGCTTTGGCTCTTGATTGATCCACTCAAGTGCATTGCTCCTGAGCGGTTCAGACAACCTGCTCGAGTTTTTTTTTTCATTTTTGTGAAATACTCCCTTTGTGATAATATAAGTGTAGTATAAAAAACGTCCTTATATTAAGGGACGGAGGAAGTATGCACCAGTGATGTTCTTGGAAACCGCTTCTTGCGTGCAATCCAGGTGCTTCAGACAGGGTGCATTTGCTCTTATCCTCTCTACAGTTTTTTGTATTGTAAACTGTGTAAAGATGGGAGTAAATCATTTTTTTATATAGGGGTTCCTGCATAGTCTAAACAATTATTCCATTTTCCAAATCCACAAACTTTTTTCAAATTTGTAAAAGAAAAAAATCAAATCCGTGAACTCTTTACAAAATCCATGAACTTTCTTCAAATTCGTGAACCTGTTTTTAAACCTGTGAACATTTTTCGAATTCAGAGGTTTTTTCCCCTCAAATTCATGATTTTTCTTCAATCTTGCTATATTTTTTAGAAAAGCCAACGGTCAATGGTTTGACCTGACAACCAGTCAACGGTTCAATCGAGGGGACAACCCCAGTAGCGAGCGATCAACTAGTGGGTCGACCCAGGCGAGTGGGCTCGTAAGTGCTGGCTCGCTAGTTGGCGCTATACCTAGCCATAACTCGGGCCAGGCTTTGGGTCGGGCCTAGAAAAGCCTGCAGCAGAAAACCTAGGCCCGGGCCTAGATTTCAGACCCAAGACCGGCCCATCAGTGCAAAAGCCCGTCAAGCCTTGGGTCGGCCTCTTCCCTAAAATGCAAATATGTTAAGCCCAAGTTCGGTCTAACATGGCATTTGAGCTCAAAATCTAGGCCCAGGCCCATCCCGTGGGCAAGACCGGGTCGGGTCGGGTTTCCCATGGCTAGGTATAGCTGGCGCCACGCGATGCTGGGAGGAGCCCTCAGAGAGTCGGAGACCTCCTAGTTCTGACCTCCACGTACCCCTAAAAAAAGTTGTGACCTCCACGTGCATCAACTAGGTGGCTTGGTAACATGCCAATCCTATTTACCGCCCACGGGCGGCAAATAGATGTACCTTCGCTGAAGGTCCCCTCTCCGACGCCACAGTTTGAGCCGACCCATGGTTGGGATTCACCGTTTCTTCTCTTTTTCTTTTTTCCCTTTTTCTTGTTTTTCTTCTGTTTTTGTTTCTTTTCTTCGTTCTTTTTTATTTTTTACTTTATTTTCTCTCTCTTTATTTTGGGTATTAATACAAAAGTTCAGTGTAGGCACCCGCATCATAGCCACATCGTAGACTCATCACAAGCCTCTCCCACAAGCAACAAGCATCGTAGACTCATTACAAGCCTCTCCCACAAGCAACAAGCAACGTAGCCTCATCACAAGCCTCTCCCACAAGCAACAAGCAACACAGCCTCATCACAAGCCTCTCCCACAAGCAACAAGCATCGTAGCATCATCACATAGCGTCTCCCACAAGCAACAAGCAATGTAGCTTCATCACAAGTCTCTCCCACAAGCAACAAACATCATAGCCTAATCAGATAACCTCTCCCACAAGCAACAAGAAATGTAGCCTCATCAAGCCTCTCCCACAAGCAACAAGCATCATAGCCTCATCTTGTTCCAAAATTTCTAAGGCATTTTCATAGAATTCACGAAGGAAATAAATCCTTGGAGGTAGCACTCCATCATTTTCGAATCCTTGCAGGTTGATCATGTTCTTCTCCTCTAGCTTGATCATCTTCTTCTTCAGGTGGAGAGAAATTTAGGTCAAAGTTAATCTTCCTGCTGCCACAGGTTGCGGTTGCTCTTGATCTTCATCAAATGAGTATGCAAACCATTTCTGCAAACATTCAACAGAATTTTTGAGTATCCAAAGTTTGTTTATGATCATAATCAACAGAATATGGAGCAAACTTATGATCCCATATGGAACAAAGTTTATTAAAAGTTTCCATATGGAGGAGAGTAAGTGTAAGTTTACAAGTTTATGTTTGCAGAGCAAGTTTAAGTTTAAGTTAAAATCAAACTTTCAGAATTTGTTAGGAGTTACAGTTACAAAATTTGTTACAGTTAACTCTAACTCTGAAACTTAACTCCAGACTTTGCTACAGTAAATTCAGTACTCTGAAAACCAAACCGTAACTCCGGAATTTTGGTAATTTTACTGTTGAAATCAAATCCAGTAAGCTTGTTGTGCAAATGTTCAGTTAACTGCAACACATTTAGAGTTACAGTTACAGAGGGAGTACTCAATTGCACACTATAATTTCAGTTAACTGTAACACATTTTTCAGTATAGTGTTTGCAGATTACTCTTGGTCAAAATTACTCCTAGTATTTGTAGGTTACATTATGTTAAAGATCTCCTACTCCAAGTATTCTACTTTAGTTGCGTTCAACCTGTTGAAATCAGTCAAACATGTGGACTGTACTTTAATAATCTCCTGGTGCATAATTCAGTTTAAACTGAAAATTCATAGTGCTATACTCCAAATGAATTCATAGTGGTATAATTTAGTAAAATTCATAGTGATATCCTGGAGTAAATAGCAGAGTGTTTATGTTGGCACTCGACAACATCTGAGTTGTTCAGACACTACCTGTACCGGAACTGGAACTACTCCATGTTCAAGTTTTCTTTATCTTAAACTCATACATCTCTCAAAACAGTAGTGTTGCATCAATAGATGCAGTAGATTCAAAGTTTTCTTTATCTTAAATTTAGATTACGATTCAAAGTTTTCTTTATCTTAAACTCAAAGCAAGTTTTAGTTTATGATCATCAAATTGTTTATGTCTGTAGTGTTTCCAGCGACAACAGAGCGAGTAATGGGTGAGGAGATGTGATGACCCACAAGTATAGGGGATATATCATAGTCCTTTCAATAGGTAAGAGTGTCGAAACCAACGAGGAGTAGAAGGAAATGACAAGCGGTTTTCAACAAGGTATTCTCTGCAAGCACTGAAATTATCTGTAACAGATAGTTTTGTGATAAGATAATTCTTAATGGTAACAAGTAATAAGTGTAACTAAGGTGTAGCAAGGTGGCCCAATCCTTTTTGTATCAAAGGACAATCCTGGACAAACTCTTATATAAAGCAAAGCGCTCCCGAGGACACATGAGAATTATTGTTAAGCTAGTTTTCATCATGCTCATATGATTCACGTTCGTTACTTTGATAATCTGATATGTGGGTGGATCGGTGCTTGGGTGATGTCCTTACTTGGAGAAGCCTCCCACTTATGATTAATCATTCTCGCAAGCATCCGCAACTACGAAAGAAGAATTAAGCAAATCTAACCATAGCATGAAACATGTGGATCCAAATCAGCCCCTTACGAAGCAATGCATAAACTAGGGTTTAAGCTTCTGTCACTCTAGCAACCCATCATCTACTTATTACTCCCCAATGCCTTCCCCTAGGCCCAATTTATGGTGAAGTGCCATGTAGTCTACGTTCACATAACACCACTAGAGGAAAGACAACATACATCTCATCAAAATATCTAACGAATACAAAATTCACATGATTACTTATAACAAGACTTCTCCCATGTTCTTAGGAACAAAAGTAACTACTCACAAAGCATATTCATGTTCAAGATCAAAGGGGTATTGAATAGCATTAAGGATATGAACATATGATCTTCCACTGAATAAACCAACTACCATTAACTACGAGTAATCAACACTACTAGCAACCCACAAGTACCAATCTGAGGTTTTGAGTCAAAGATCGGATACAAGAGATGAACTAGGGTTTGAGAGGAGATGGTGCTGGTGAAGATGTTGATGGAGATTGACCCCCTCTTGATGATAGGATCGTTGGTGATGATGATGGTTTTGATTTCCCCCTCCGGGAGGGAAGTTTCCCCGGTAGAACAGCTCCGCCGGAGCCCTAGATTGCTTTTGCCCAGGTTCCGCCTCGAGACGGCGGTGCTTCATCCCGAGAGCTTCCTTATGATTTTTTCCAGGTCAAAACCCTCCATATAGCAAAAGGTGGGCACTGGAGACCTGCCAGGGGGCCCACAAGCTTTAGGGGCGTGCCCAGGGGGTAGGGCGCCCCCCAGGCTTGCCACCTGGTGGGTCCCCTCTCGTATTTTCTTCTCCCAGTATTTTTTATATATTCCAAAATAATTCTCCGTAAATTTTTAGGACTTTTGGAGTTGTGTAGAATAGGTCTCTCAGATTTGCTCCTTTCCGGTCCAGAATTCCAGCTGTCGACATTCTCCCTCTTTGTGTAAACCTTGTAAAATAAGAGAGAAAAGGCATAAGTATTGTACCATAATGTGTAAGAACAACCCATAATGCAGTAAATATCAATATAAAAGCATGATGCAAAATGGACGTATCAAGATGAATCTGGGTGAGCAAAATTGAGAATTGTGGCAGTGGCGAGTACTAAAGCAGCAGCTGTGCCTACGGACAGGAGAGGAACAACCTGGGTAGTGGGAGAGCCTAGCACTAGATCACCTTCACCTGGGCGCGGGCGAGGAAGATCTTGGGCGACGAGATCCTGGGTTTGCGTGTGTCGGTGTCAAAATCGGCAGATCTCGGGTAGGGGGGCCCAAGCTGTGCGTCTGAGGATCAATGGTCACAATGGACAAAGGGACATAATGTTTACCCAGGTTCAGGCCCTCTTAATGGAGGTAAAATCCTACGTCCTGCTTGATTGTATTCGATAAGTATAGGGGTTACAAGAGTTGATCTACTTCGAGATCGTAATGGCTAAACCCTAGCTTGTCTAGCCTATCAATATTATGATCCTGCGTCCGGTCTAAACCCTCCAGTTCATATAGACACCATAGGGGCCTAGGGTTGTATAGAGTCGGTTTACAAAGAAAGGAAATAGCATATCCGAATGCCTAATCTTGCTGTTCATGCATACAGGAGTCCTAACCGGACACGGGAGGTGGTCTTCTTCCTTCATCTTCACAACCCATCAGACCGGCCCATATTGAATAGGCCGGAAGCCCGAGGACCCCCTAGTCCAGGACTCCCTCAGTAGCCCCTGAACCAGTCTTCAATGACGACGTGTTCGGCACGCGGGTTGTCTTCAACATTGCGAGGCGGGTTCCTCTCCTTGAATACCATACATCAGCTTTCCCTTATAAAAGAACTGTATCCAGCTCTATATAACTAACACAATCATTAGCCACGAAGGCAAAACATAAAAGATAGGAATAGTGTCTTTACTGACAAGTTTTTCCGGTGAAGCGTCACACTTGACTCTTCAGTGTTTTGAATCGTTTTCACACTCCCCGTTTCGTGTTTCGAGGTCGAGCCCCCTTGGCCCGTCTTGTCAAAATAGAGATCGTGCCCACTTATTACGGGATTCTCATCAATGGGATTTGGGTAACCCAACCGCTCCTAGCGCATGCTTTCGTTGGGAATAGGCGAGTTTTAAGGACTAAGTGGGGGGACGGTTGGCATTTTCACCACCTATAAGAGGGAAAATATTACCCCTTTCCTCTCCATGCCTTCTTCCAGCCTCTGCCGTCCAATCTCCCAAGCTCCAACGCCCAGAAAAGCTCCCATCTTCCTCACCGCAACCACCCTTTCTAGCCATGGCCGGGTCAGGCTCCAAGGGCAAGTGGGAGGCCTCCTCCGCCACTGAGAAGGACGTGAAGGAACTCCGCAACACGGGGTACCTGTCCGCAAACATTGTGCATAGGCTCCCCGACAAGGACCAAGTCATCCCCACTCCGGCACCCGGCGAAAGGGTTGTCTTCCTTCCCCATTTCCTCAGGGGGCTGGGGTTTCCCCTCCACCCTTTCGTACGAGGCCTTATGTTCTTCTATGGGCTAGATTTCCATGATCTAGCCCCAAATTCTTTCCTCCACATATCGGCGTTCATCGTCGTGTGTGAGGCTCTGCTCCGCATCCCACCACACTTCGGCCTATGGCTTAAAGTCTTCAATGTGAAGCCAAAGTTGGTCGACGAACAACATGCATACCGCGGCGGGGCCATGATAAGAAAATTACCTAACGCCACATGGCCCAAAGGGGCTTTCATCGGGATCGTCAAGGTCTGGCAGCAGGAGTGGTTCTACATCACCGAACCCCGCCGCGCCAACTGGGTGGCAATTCCGGAGTTCAGATCCAGACCCCCCACAAGGCTCACCTCGTGGGCCACTAAGGGCCTCGATTGGGGGTCGCAGACGGAGGTGCAGATGCTGTAGAAGCGCATCACCAATGTGCTGGGCAAAAACATTGGCCTAACCAATGTGGTGCTTCATGCTCTTCCGCCAGGTCCTCCCTTGCCAACGCCGGGCCTCCCACATGTGGGAGTTCAATCCGGAGGAGCCGCAGACCCTGAAGCGCTTCTTCAGCACTACGCGCGAAGAGATATGTAAGATGCTCTTCAAGGCCCAGAAGAGCTGGCCCATGAAAACCGAGGACATCGGGCTCGACATCGAGAATCCGACCTCAGAGGTAATTATTCACTTTTCCGAAGAAGTATTCGGTCAATGCTTTAATCAATAGAAATCTTATCAGCTCACTTCCTCATAGGGCTGGACAGCAAAGGCGGAGCAGATCGACAGTCCGTCTCCACTGCTAGAAGACTGGTCCTGGCACCCTACCAGGCACCGGAGAAGAAGGGCAAGGATCCCAAGGGAGGCCCCCGCCACAGAGGCCCTTCGAACGTTGTGTCCGGAGAGACCGAGATCGTCTCCTCTCATGAGGGAGACGAGGAAGAAGAGGAGGAGGTGGAAAGCGATTCCCCCCACAAAGGGAGGAAGAAGAAGAGGATGGCCTCCGAAGACCCGGAGGGGGTGACACCGAAGAGGGGGAAGACAACCCTTTCGGTCAATTTGGACTCAGAGTCCGAACACATCCCCCAGAGACCTCCCACGGTAAAGCCCCTGGCCGAATCATAAGTAATTTTTACTGTTCGATTTCCTCTTACCTACCTCCGTTATGTAAGTTATATTATTATTTGCTTTTCAGCCCTCCTCATGAGATTCTGAACACCCCCTCATCGGAGGGGAACTCCCTGCCGCCTGAGCAGGAGCAGAGCGACGCGCGGTCGCGATGCCCCTCGCCTACTGCCATGGAGGACACCGAGGTGTTGTCCCGAAGGACTTCTCCGTGCCGAGGAGGGGTGGACGAGGCCGTCAAGAAGGCGCCTGAGGTTGACACCTCGGTTGCCGAAGACCTGGGGGAGGCGACCCCCATGACTACCAACAACGGGGAGCCCCATCAGTCCGGGCCCCTGCCGCACACCATTCCAGAGGCCAGTGCGGCTCCGGGAAGGGATGCGCAGCCCCCTTCAGGAGAGGGGGGAGGAGCATCTCCATCAACAGCCTCCATTAATCCGGAGGCTGCTCATGCTCCGGAGGAAGCGCTACAATGTGCTTCCATCATGGAGGAGCACCGCACCCTGATGAGTGCAATTATGGAGAAGGTTCAGTCTGCAAAAAGTGGACTGAACGAAGCCTTCAACAACTTACTAACGGGCTTTGAGGTATGTGACGTAATCCTCTAAAAGACTTTTCATATGAAAGGATGAAACCGTGTATAGACAGTAGCCCCTGAGACTCTATGCAGATTAGAACAATTCAGACAGGGGATCACATGACAAGTCGGACATTAATATACTGTGCTAATGTGTGTAACAGACATCCATGTTGGCGGCTACCGCCCAGGCCGCAGGGGTTTCCGAGCTTAATCGGAAGCTGCGAGTGGCCGATGAGGAGCTCGACCACATCAACAAGCAGTTCGAGGAGACTCAAGGTATGCGGAAGTTATATATATCAGAAGTGATATGTATGGTGAGTCTTTTAACTCATTAGATTTTGTGATTATGATCACAGTTGGCGCAGCCGAGGTCGAGTCCCTCAAAGGTGCGCTTGCCCAAGCCAAGAAGGAGGCGGAGGCGAATAAGGCAGCCGCTGATAAGGCGGTTAATGAGCTAGAGGCAAAGCAAACTACCCGCTGCCAACATGAAGCTCGGGTGGCCGAAGTCGAGCAAGAGGTCAAGGACACCATCACGAAGTCCGAGTCCTTGGAGCAGAAGACTTCGGACCAAGCAGCCGAACTTGCCAAGGCTCTCCAGGATGCCAAAGTTGCTCGGGTTGAGTCTCAGAGCGCTCGTGGGGAGATCCAGCAAGCGAGGCAGATAGCGACTGGTAAGGCCTTTCTTCTGCAGAGTAAATTTGGAAGTAAGAGGTATATCTTGCTGACCTGAGTTTGGAGTTCTCTAGGCGCATTTGCGGATCTTCCGAGGAGTGTCGCTGATGCCGTGCAGTTCTTCCAAGCCCAGGAGGGGAGCTCGACCGAGAAGCTGTTCTGGTCGCAGTATCTTGCGCCGGAGCATCCGACGCCTCTGAGCGACTAGCTGAAGTAGCTGACCGATCTGCATAGGGTGTCCGGCTTGGCCATGAAGGATCTAATAGTCCAACTTTGGCCGGCCGAGCCCATGCCCAGCAACTACTTCGGCCCCGTGAAGCGGCTTGTCAACGCGCGTCCTCGGATCGACGCCATAAAGCAGTCGTGTAAGTGCATCTAGTGCCCCTTAGTGATTTTGGTGTATTGAAGACTTATAGGTTAAGGGACTGATGCGTTTGTAAGTGTACACATGTCTATAAGTCTATGAGGAGTTTGATATTTATAGAGAAAGTCGACCCCTAAAAATGAAGTTCTTCGACTGAAGACTTTGATATTCTGAAGACTTTCTGAAGACTTTGAAAGTGAAGAAATTGGTGTGACCTTGAAGACTTGGTATTCATTTGAGGAACATGAAGCGTGAAGACTTTTGTTTTCGTACTTTCATTTTCTCTTTCTTGAGTCATAGGAAACACCGTACTGTTAAAGGGGGTCGAGGAAATACTAAGGAAAAATTTCCATGTTATGCTCAACTCAAAATCCTACACCTACCAATCCCTTCGAGTGAAGCCATTGGAAATCTCATACAGTTCAGTCAATTTCTTCAGTGACAGAGATGCAGTTCTTCTGGTCACTGAGGACTTTTCTCTGACTGAGGAGTTAGGAATTCGCCAGTGCGAATTGCCTACACAGTGAGGAACATGATAGCCCTGAGGAATTTGAGAGTCAAATTTCCGACCGTTGCTGTGCTGCGCGCCGGCTGTCCCAAAATATCTTATCCACCTAACGGTCATATCATTGAAGGGCATTTATGTCTTATCATGTCGGGCTGCTCCCTAGGTTATAAATAGCCGCCCCCTACAACCACTAGTTGGTTGGCTGCTCTGAGAGAACTTGACACTTGTCATTTGAGAGCAACCCATCCTCCGAGGACTTTGAGCGAAAATCATCAAGTGAGGAAAACCCAAAAACCAAACCCCCACAAACCCAAAGTGATTGAGCATCACTGAAGAAATTGATCCTGCGTGGATCCGATGCTTGTTACCTTTGAAGACTGTGCTTCTTCCAGACGGTTAGGCGTCAAGGTCTAGAGAATCCAAGAGGAATTGTGGATTGCCGAGTGACCAAGTCTGTGAAGGTTTGGAAGTCGCCTGAAGACTTACCACGAGTGATTGGACGAGGTCTGCGTGGCCTTAGTTCAAGGAGAATACGGTGAGGACTGGGTGTCCTGAGTTGCGGCTCAGTGACTGGGTGTCCGGGACTGCGTGTCCTCGAGTTTAAATACTCAGCCGCTCCAACCAGACGTACAACTGAGACAGCAGTTGGAACTGGTCTACCAAATCATTGTCCTTACCAACCAACTGGTTCTATTTCCTCAACCCTTTCATTTCCTCATTACTGTGTTGAGTGTTTGTTCATATCTGTGCTTGAAGACATTGACTGAAGACTTTCTCAATTTCCTCAGTTCAATTTTTTCAGTCAGTTTGTCTTCGTCTTGTGTTATCCTGTGATTACGCTTTCTGTACTCTGTGCTAGTCTTCATTTCATCATGATGACCATGCTTGTATTCTGTTACGCTTACTTCTGAGAAATTATTCCGCTGCTAGTAGTTCTTCAGTAAGGAATTTCCTCACCGGCAAATTCCTCAGTGAAGAATTCATAAAAATCGCCTATTCACCCCCCCTCTAGTCGATATAACGCACTTTCAATTGGTATCAGAGCAAGGTACTCCCTTGTTCTGTGTGATTTTGGTTTAACCGCCTGGAGTTTTAGTTATGTCGACCGCAGGTATGATCAAGGTCTCGGCTGGGTGTCCTACCTTTGATGGGACGGACTACCCCTACTGGAAGAACAAGATGCGAATGCATCTTGAGGCAATTGACAACGATCTCTGGTATGTTGTGGAAAATGGTGTTCCCTCTGTCTCACCCTCACTGAACGCTACCAATGTGAAGAGATTCAAGCAACTCGATTCTCAAGCGAAGAATATCATATGTGGCCATCTGAGCAAAGGACAGTATGGAAGAGTAAGTGCTTTGGAAACTGCTAAGCTTATCTGGGATAGGCTGTCCAAAGTGAATGAAGGAGTCTCAACTCAGCGTGACTCTCGAGTTGATGTTCTTCGGAATCTCTTCAACCGCTTCAAAAGACTCGACAATGAAAATGTCCAACAAACCTTTGATCGCCTCACTGACATCTCAAATGAGCTTCAAGCCCTCGATGCCACTGACATCACTGATCATGAGGTGGTGAAGAAACTGTTGAGATCGCTTGATTCCTCATTTGATACTCTGGGATTGATGATACAAGAACGTGCTGACTACAAGTCTCTTGATCCTGCTGATATCCTCGAAAGGCTAAGTACTCATGAGTTCCAGCTTGCTGAAAAGAGAGATCTCTATGGTTCAAGCTATGGCAAACCACGTGCCCTGAAGGCCAAGGCTGTTTCTGACTCTGAATGTGAGGATTCTGGTAGTAGCCTTGGTGATCCTGAAGAATTGAGCCAGGAGCTAGCACTGCTCGTGAAGAAATTCCAGAAGTTCTCAAGACGTGGTCGCTTTGGAAAATCCTCAAGAAGCAGTGATTCCTCATCCAGTGACTATAAGAGAAGGCTGTGCCACAAATGCAAGAAACCTGGTCACTATATTCAAGATTGTCCTCAATGGGAAAAGGAAATGAATAAGAAGAAATACAAGGATTACAGTTCTGATGATGCGAAGAAGAAGAAGAAATCGTCAAAATCTTCGTCATCAAAATCCTCGAAGTCTTCATCTCACAAGAAGAGCAGCTCCAAGAAGGCTCGGGCATTCATTGGCAAGGAAATGGACTCTGAAGCTGAATCTGAGGAAAATGATGAAGAGGAGGCGTCTGAAGAATCTGAATCTGGTGTGGCGAGTCTGGCCTTCGCTACTGCTTTCGTCAGCAAGTCCATCTTCAACACTGAAGAAATTGACCCCACCGACAAGCCTGATGAAGATAATGATGGCTACGCTCCCACCTATTGCTTCATGGCGAAAGGTGCAAAGGTACTCAAATACAACTCCTCTGAATCTAGTGAAAATGTATCTGATGAGGATCTCAAGCCCAGCTACTCTAAACTTGCTAAGATTGCTGTAAAATAACAACGGGCTTTTGAAAAGGTTCAAAACATGCTAGACAAAAGTGATGATATGTTGGGTGAAGAAATGGATCGCACTAAAGCCCCGACTGAAAATCTTCAGAGACTTCAGTCTAGGATTGATAACCTTCAAAGTCATCATAACACTCTCTTATCTGATCATGAGAAACTTTCTTATGAATTTCTTCAAGAAAAGCAAGATCACGAGAAGCTTTCTTCTGAATCTCTTCAAAGAAAGGAAGATCTTGAAAAGCTAAGAGTGTGTTATGAAGATCTTCAGAAGGAGCGCGATTCATTACTAGCTCAACAAATCAGCGCTTCTCAGGAAGAATTTGTTCCTCCATGCTTAAAGTGCATTGAACGTGAATCTGCTAATTCTTCACCTGAATGTTCAAATGCTTCAACTGTTACAAATTCTTCATCTGCCTCTGCTATCACTAATTCCTCATCTAAGGACATTGCTAGTATCACTGACAATGCAGGGTTGAAGGAATTGTACATGACAGGCATGTACAAAAGCCTCAAAGGGCATCAGACTCTTTGTGATGTGCTTAAAAAGCAGATCCTCAACAGAAACCCTAGAAAAGAGGGTATTGCCTTTGAGAGGAAACTCAATGCTGATGGAACATATTGGAAACCTGAGCAGTACCCCAAAACCTCATGGGTTGCTGCAAAGGGACCTCCAGTTGATCCATCTAACTTATCTGGCTTTACATGTGAACACCTCATTCTTCCGATGAGTCATTTGACTCCAACTATAAGCTGTTCAAAAATCAGAATGGTGAAGTATTTGCTAGATATGTGGGCACTAACTGCAGGAACAGTTCCCCTATGAAGAAAATCTGGGTTCCCAAAAGTTATGTTGAAAGTCTTTAGGTGAATGTCCTCATGACACCACCTGTGAAGAACAGGAACCCCAGATCAAATTCTTCATATGGACCAAATTCTTCATATGGATCCAAGTCCTCATACGGACCAAATTCCTCACATGGATCAAATTCCTCAAAAGGATCGAAGTCCTCATATGATTATCATCGTGCTAACAACTTTGTGTCGCAGGGTAGAGCTAAAGGCTATGAATATGTGCATTATTCTTCAAATCATTATGTTCATAAGTCCTCGAAGAATTTCTCTGCTTATTCATATGCTTACCCTAACCCCTCTTATGTGAAACGAAATGGTTTGGCATCTTTGCCACCTTTCTCATATGGTGCTCGCAGAGTGATGAACTCTTTGCCACCCCTTTAGATGTGGGTGGTGAAGAAAAAGAACTAATCTCTTCTGCAGGGTCAGGTCTCCAGATGTGCTTTAACGTCTGAAGAATTTGCTGGGGACCGGACAAAAATGCCTGAAAGGACGCAGGCGAATCATGACGAAATGAACTTTCATTTCACACGTCCTCATACTGCTATATCTATTTACTGCTTGATGAAATTCATCTGATGAAATTGATGTCATATTCTTCACTGATGAAGCATATGAGATTGTAAGTTACACTAATTCATCTGCAGGATAATCAACCCAAAACTACTGAATGGGTCCTCGATAGTGGATGTACAAATCACATGACTGGTGACAAGAATCTATTGATGGATGCTCCCTTATCACCGTCACATCTGAAGCATATCATGTTTGCTGACAAAGGCAAAAGTCAGGTATTGGGTCTTGGTAAGGTTGCAATCTCTAAGGATAAACACATGGACAAAGTCATGCTTGTTGAGTCCTTAGGATACAATCTCATGTCAGTCTCAATGCTTTGTGATCTTGATATGGTTGTTGTCTTTGGCAAGTATCGCTGTGTTGTGATTATGGAAGCTGACAATTCCAAAGTCTTCGAAGGCTTTAGGAGAGGAGACCTGTATATTGTTGATTTCTCTACAGGACCACAACCAGCCGTGTGTCTACTTGCAAAAGCTTCAGAAGGCTGGCTATGGCATCGACGACTTGGTCACGCAGGCATGAGGAATTTGCACACACTTGCGAAGAAGAAGCATGTCATTGGCATTGAGAATGTCAAATTCCTCAAGGATCACTTGTGCGGAGCCTGTGAAGCTGGAAAAATGACCAAGGCCAAGCATCCAGCGAAGACTATCATGACCACTACTCGTCCATTCGAATTGCTTCATATGGACCTCTTCAGACCTAATCATTACTCAGCAGTCACGAATGATGCATCTCTATATGGTTTTGTCATTGTTGATGATTACTCTCGATATACATGGGTACACATTGTTACTTACAAACATGAAGTGCAGGAAGTCTTCAAACGATTTTCCTCGAGGGCTTCAACAAACTTTGGTGTGAAGATCAAGCACATCAGAAGTGACAATGGAACTGAGTTCAAGGATTCCGGTCTTGAAGCCTATCTTGATGAACTTGGTATTACTCATGAGTTATCTGCTCCCTATACTCCTCAGCAAAATGGCGTCGTGGAGCGCAAGAACAGAACTCTTGTTGAGATGGCTCGCACTATGCTTGATGAATACAAAACGCCTCAGCGTTTTTGGATTGATGCAATTGATACTGCATGCCACATCATCAACAGAGTATATCTTCACAAATTCTTCAAGAAGACGGCCTATGAACTCCTCACTGACAAGAAACCCAATGTGAGTTATTTCAAAGTCTTCGGTGCTAAATGTTGGATTAGAGATCCTCACCACAACTCTAAATTTGCACCGAAAGCACATGAAGGTTTTATGCTTGGTTACGGAAAGGACTCGCACACCTACAGAGTCTTCAACATTGTTCTTCACAAGATTGTTGACACTGTAGATGTGCGGTTCGATGAATCTAATGGCTCGCAAAGAGAGCACCTACCTTCTGTGTTAGATGAACCAGCACCTGAGGATTCCATCAAGTTCAAGGCAACTGAGGATGTCATTCCTTCTGAAGAATCTGCTGAAGAATTCATTCCAGTTCATGAAGACGTCGAGATGATGCACCTGAAGAAAATGCTGAAGAAAATGGTGCTGAAGAAAATGCTGATCAAATTCCTCAGCGACAACCAGCTCATCCACGCGTTGCAAAAGAAGTGCAAGTGGAGAAGATCATCGATGACATTAGCGCACCAGGTCCTCTCACACGCTCAAAAGCTTCACATTTATCTAACTTTTGTGGGCACTATGCTTTTGTCTCTATCACAGAGCCCACTAAGGTAGATGAAGCATTTCTGGAGCCGGAGTGGATTCAGGCTATGCAAGAAGAATTACATCAGTTCGAGCTTAACACTGTCTGGGAACTGGTCAATCGTCCAGATCCTCGCAAGCATAATATCATTGGCACAAAGTGGATCTACCGCAACAAGCAAGATGAAAATGGCCTTGTGGTGAGGAATAAGGCACGACTAGTAGCTCAAGGCTACACACAGGTTGAAGGAATTGATTTCGATGAAACTTTTGCACCTGTTGCTAGACTTGAGGCTATTCGCATATTACTCGCTTACGCTAATCATCATGATATCATCTTATATCAAATGGATGTGAAAAGTGCATTCCTCAATGGTAAGCTTGAGGAAGAAGTATATGTTGCTCAACCCCCAGGTTTTGAAGATCCAAAGAATCCTGACAAAGTCTTCAGACTTAATAAGGCCCTCTATGGCCTCAAGCAAGCCCCTCGGGCGTGGTATGACACATTGAAGGAATTCTTCATGAAGAATGGCTTCACACCCAGTTCACTCGACCCTACTCTCTTTACTAAATCTTATGATGGTGAACTATTTGTGTGCCAAATATATGTTGATGATATTATCTTTGGCTGTACTGACCAACGTTATAGTGATGAATTTGCCTATATGATGAGTGAAGAATATCAAATGTCTATGATGGGAGAGTTGAAATTCTTCTTAGGTCTTCAAATTCGTCAGCAGCGCAATGGCATATTCATATCTGAGGAGAAATACCTCAAAGATGTACTGAGGAAATTCGGCATGCAAGATTGCAAAGGCGTCAAAATTCCTATGCCCACAAATGGCCATCTATGCACTGATGAAAATGGTATTGACTTCGATCACAAGGTATACCGCTCCATGATTGGTTCTTTATTGTACTTATGTGCATCTAGGCCAGATATAATGCTTAGTGTTTGCATGTGTGCCCAATTTCAAGCTGCACCGAAGGAATCACACCATAAGGCTGTGAAGCATATTCTTCGATATCTAGCTCACACACCAACACTAGGATTATGGTACCCCAAGGGATCTGCTTTTGATCTCATTGGATATTCTGACTCTGACTATGCTGGTGATCGTGTGGACCGCAAGTCAACATCTGGCACTTGTCATTTCCTCGGACGATCTTTGGTCTGTTGGTCCTCGAAGAAACAGAACTGCGTATCACTGTCTACTGCTGAAGCTGAATACATTGCTGCTGGCTCTTGCTGTGCTCAACTGCTTTGGATGAAGCAAACCCTCAAGGACTATGGCGTCAACGTGAAGAATGTGCCTCTCCTCTGCGACAATGAGAGTGCCATCAAGATTGCTCACAACCCAGTTCAGCACTCGAAGACAAAACACATTCAAATTCGTCATCATTTTCTTCGTGATCATGTGTTGAAGGGCGACATCTCCATCGAGCACGTGAAGACTGAAGAACAGCTAGCTGATATCTTCACTAAGCCCTTGGATGAAAAGAGATTTAGCAAGTTGCGGTGTGAGCTAAATATCTTAGAATCTTCGAATGTTCTTTGAAAAGGACACACATCCTAACACTTATGCAAAATTGATGACTTAGATGTGCAACACATGAAGAAACGTTTTTCTTCAATCAATGAATTATGACACTCTAAGTGTGAAGAAATTAATGAAGAATTTGATTCTCAGAACCCTACGACAATTGTACGCGGTGTCTGAAATCATCATTCTTATATGGTGGGTCACGCCACCACAAAAAGTTGAAAATCTTCAATTTGAGTTTTCCCTCAGTTTTGAAATTCTTCAGTTTGTCAAATTCTTCAACTTTGCAAAATCTTCACTGTTTCCGTCGTCTTTCTTCATTGGCTATATATATATATGAGTTTATGTCCTCTACAGCATTCACTTATAGCTATTTCTTCAAGTTGCTGTTTCTGCTAAGTGAATGTGATCGGACCCTTCCCCCTCTATGCTATACTCAACCCAATCTATTCACAAATTCTTCATGTGCGTTCTATTTGAAACTCGTTCAAAGTCTTCACTGTGTCCTTGTCAGCTGAAGAAATTGCGAACGAAACTTTAAAACAAATCTTATCCAGATTTTCGGTTTTACCGCTCAAACCGTTCCGCATCCCACGATGCATTATTTTATTCACCCACGATCTTACACGATCTCATCTACACAGTACGTGGGTGACACATGTCGCGTGAAGGAGAAAGGGCAGGGGCATGTTCGTCCCAAAATCTTCGGGCAAACCGTTTTTTTACCATGACTATAAATACCCCTCTCCCCTTCCTCACTTCATTTACTCCGCTCGACCGCTCTCTCTCTCTCGCTCGAGCTCCTCAAACCCTAGCGCCGCCGCTACTCCATCGTCGCCGGTGAGGAAGAGCTTCGCTACCTCGACCTCGTTGCCGTCGTACTCGCGCCGGTTGCGGAAATCTTCACTCCGCCGCCGCCATAGCTGTCTCCCTCTGCCAAGTTAGGGCGTGGGAGATCTAACCTGACGAACTTCGCATCCGTTCTTCTCAGTTCGTCGTGTTCTTCATTTCGGGTAATTAAAAGTTACTTTTATTACTCACTTTGATTCTCAAGCTTTCCTGAAAATCTTCAAAGGTGTTTTATTCTTCAAATCTTCACACATATGAACACCTCACACACTGTATGCTCTTGATCCATTTCTCTAAGCAATCATTTTCTTCAAGATTCCTCAATTGTGTAGATCTTCGATCTGTACAACTCTGGAACCTAAGACAAGAACGCTTAGTGAAATTCCTCAAGACTCATCTGGTCAAATTCCTCAAAACTTGTCTTTTAGAAAAACCTTCTGAGTACGCATATGACCTCTCCAAATTCCTCGCACCTACACTCTGTTCACAGGTACTCATGTCCGCTGCTGAATCACTAGGTTCTCATCAACTTAACTCATTTGCAGCGTTCCTCGAAGAAAAATTGCATACTTCTTCAGAGTGTTCAATTGTTCAAATTCCTCATCTGAAGAATATGACAGACGGTAAGAGACCGCAGAAAGGAGGAAAGAAGCCTAAGGTCATGACTGCTTTTGAGATCCCTGATGACATTTATAAGGACTATCGCACACCTGATGAAGCCAAATTCGGCAAAGAAAACAAGAATCAGCGCAAGGTGCGCATACAGAGGATTGGACGGAGATGGGCAAGAGAATGGAGGGAATACAGATATGTGACTCCAAAGTACATGAAGAAATTCGCCCTCAATCCTCCGTGCCCAAGAGCTCCATTGGCACCTGGCCAAGTAGCTGATCCCACCAGTATCAAAAGTGGTGAGGACTTTCCTGAAGAATGGGCTAAGCGCCAAGCCAAATTGGCAAGACAAGCCAAGGAGGCTGTGAAGAAATTCAATGAGGATTCTGCTGCTGCTGCTGCTACTGAGGCCTCGGTCAAGCCGAGGAAATCAATGCCAAAGAAGCCTGCTCATAAGCCAAGTGCTTCACCAACAGCGCCCTCACGGCCAAGTTCCTCAGCTATGCCCTCACGGCAAATTCCTCAGACTGCTACTGCTCCACCAAAGTCCTCAGCAGCTCCCTCAAAGTCCTCAGCTCCTGTGCATCTGGCTACATGTCAAAGGACTACGGGTTTCTCGATTGCCTCTGGTGTCTCAACAAGTTCCTCAGCTGCACCAATGTCCTCATCAGGCCCCACACTGTTGAAGACTAAAGCAACAGCTGGACGCGGTCCTCGACCAAGTCCAAGGAAGAAACATGTCGCATTTCATGTGCCCTCTGATGATGAAGCTTCTGATGACGAACTTGCAGAAATCATCAGAGACAGACAAGTGAAGGCCGCTAGAGCCAAAGGCACATCTGTGCCACTGCTTTTGGATCCGAGGAAGATCCTCGACTGCATTGACCTCTGGCACAAGGATCCAAACACCCCAATGCCTGATCTTCCTCTGACTCCTGGTCAAAGTCACATGATGACCCATTTCATTACTCAAGAGAAATGGAAATTTGAGAAGGCAAGAGAGATCAAGAAAGTGCAATACAGGAAGGAGAAGCTCCTGAAGAAAAATGTTGTCAGAATGACACCGGAGGAACTTCTCAAGGCTCAGTCTGAAATTCAAGCCCTCAACAAAGACTTTGATGCCTACTATGTTGATTGGCAAGGAGCCAAAAGTGAGATTCGTCGATCTGACGAAGAAATTCACAAATGTTGCAGCCCCATCGCAACAAGAAAATCCTTAGCCTGTAGACTCTGCTCAGCCTGCCGAAGAACATGCCAGCACCGCTGATGACTTTCAGCCTGCTGATGAAAATGCTAGTTCCAGGGCTGATGACTCCATTCCAGCCGCTGAAGAAATTGCCAGGGCATCCACTAGTGGTGCGCCTGAAGAAACTGAAGAGATCAGGGCAACTGCATCAGTTGCGCCTGAAGAAAATCAACCAGATTCCTCAGCTCCTCCCGCGCCTACACCAACTCCAATTCTTCCATCTGCCTATGAGGTGAAGAAGACCAAGGCTACAGAGCGAGCTGCAGTGAAGAAAAGGAAGGCATCTGCTGCGTCAAATTCTTCGGCTACGAAGAAAATGAAGCCAAGGACCAGCTCATTCGAAAATCCAATTGATGCTGTTCCAATTTCATCCATGTCATCAAAGGAAATTGTTCCTTTTGGAGAAGATTATAAGATCCCAAGCGGATCGGATGATTCTACTTCGTCAGAGCAGATTGATGAAGAAATTGAAGTGGATGCAATCCCTTCAACGACAGTCATTTCCTCACCTATGCCTCAGTTCACAGCTGAAGAGGCTGGTGTTGAGGAAATTGAAGATGAGGATGTGGATATTGGATGCACCACACCTGTGATGAACGATGACTTTTGGGAAAGTCAGCATCCCAATACTCCTCTATTCACACCTATCCAACAGATTCCTCAGTCCCCAGCAACAACAGTTCAGATGGGCTCTGAAGAAACTCAACCCACTCCTTCTGTTCATGAAGATATTCCAGCCGCTAGTGCTGAAGAACCTACTGCTGCTGATCCACAGGTTGCACAAGAAGAGGAACCAGAAATTCCTCAGCCTGAAGAACCTGAGATTGCGATTCCTGAGGTTGTGCTGCAAATTACTGACACTCCTCTGCCCAAGCCGAAGAATCCGTTCTCAAGTAAGCAAAAGTTCAAGGCTGAAGACTTCTTTTCGGAGCATGTGTTCTTCATTGACTACAATCCATATGACTTTGCTCGCATAAGGAAGAGGCATTTCTGGACTGCAAGTCAAGCCAACTTTTATTCCTTAGTGCTGTTTGACAAAGACAAAATCTTCGATCATGAGGATATTCCTCACGTGGATATGGAATCTCTGCCATGCTTTGAGCCAGTCCTCAGTGTTATTCACGATGCAGGATTACTCAACTTCTGCACTGACATCTGTGATTGGAATGAAGAACTCATTCTTCAGTTCTACGCTACACTGCATATCACTGGAAACGCTGAAGATGTCAACTCATGGGTGTTGGATTGGATGACCGAAAACACTCACTACAAGGCACCGGCAACTGAATTGCTTCGTGTCCTTCCTCTCGATCCTCCCCATGACAGTGCACGTTGCATCTACAATGACCCTGAACTGACAAATCACTATATGCAAGTGCTCATGAAGCCTTTGAAGCCAGGGCAGGCACCACGAACCAAATTCCTCGTCAAGGAATTACTCTATGTGCCTCGGACTGTCTATCGCATTCTGACGAAGACAATGAGTCCTATCAAAGGTCACGACTCAAATGATGAAGAAGTCGTTGGCATCATGAAGAATATGCTTTTCAACATCATTCACGGCATTCCCGTCAACTTCCATGATTTCTTCATGAGGACTCTGGCAAATGTTGCTATGTGACCATTCGAGCTGAAACCCTATGCTCCTTGGATTATGAGATTCATCAGGGCAAGATCTTCACTGAATTACAAAGCTGACACTTTAAACCACGGTATCTACTTGCCTCCCATTGAAGTCCTCAAACGGCCAGTTTCATCATCTGATGATAAAGGCAAGGCAGCTGCTGTGATTGATGAAGGCATTCGTCCATTGGATGGTCAATTTCATCTAGCTACATCTTACTCTACCAATGACGACTCTGCCACACATGACACTGCCGCAAATACCTCAGCCAAGCAAAATCCTCAAGCCACAGCACCCAGGGTGATGACTGACCGTGAGTTACTCCTCAGTCTTCATCAGAAGGTTGATCGCAATCACAAATGGGTAAAGCGTCAGTTTGGTGCAATCCTTCACAACATGACCTCAACACACAATGCAGTGAAGAAGAACCATTACTACCTTCATGAAACCCTCAACCGCACCTGGGCTGTCCTCACTCATATCTATAGCGCTGAAGAACTGAAGACTATGGGTCTCAAGGAAGAATTTGACTGGTCTGCACCTCCTCCGAAGAAATTCAAGAGGGTCAAAGTTCCTCCACTGGTGGCCAACTCTTATTCTTCATCGCGTGATACTGATGAGTATGAAGATTTGGACGACACTGCGGTAGGCCCTGCTACAACAAACAACCCCGACAACGCTGGCGCTCCTCCATCAACTTGAAATTCTTCAGGGGCATTAGTCCTCAGTTTCAATCCTTTTGGTCAATTGATGACAAAGGGGGAGAAATCTGAGTTAGTCTTCAAGAGGGTCTATATAAAGGGCGTTTTTTAAGTTACAACTCTCGTTCTTCTGAAACTTTTATATGGATCGAGTTGTAATCTTAAACCCGATGGTGCTCTGATACTTTTGATGCACTATGCTCTGATTGATGCCATTCTGCATGCTTATTCCTTGTTAATATTATTGCACGCATGCTGAATTTCATCAGGCACCATATTTCATCATGCATTTCAAATTCTTCATATTATATGTCAAATGCGTGTATGAATTACAAGATATAGGGGGAGATCTCCATGATTCAACTCTTCAAATGTGCATTGCCTCAAACGCAAATTCCTCACTATGCACATCTTCAGGGGGAGTTCTTCTATATCTTGCAATCAAATTCCTCAATATCAGTATTTACACTTCATATGTTTATCCCCGTTGAAAACTTAACCTATGTTGTCATCAATCACCAAAAAGGGGGAGATTGTAAGTGCATCTAGTGCCCCTTAGTGATTTTGGTGTATTGAAGACTTATAGGTTAAGGGACTGATGCATTTGTAAGTGTACACAGGTCTATAAGTCTATGAGGAGTTTGATATTTACAGAGAAAGTCGACCCCTAAAAATGGAGTTCTTCGACTTAAGACTTTGATATTCTGAAGACTTTCTGAAGACTTTGAAAGTGAAGAATTTGGTGTGACCTTGAAGACTTGGTATTCATTTGAGGAACATGAAGCGTGAAGACTTTTGTTTTCGTACTTTCATTTTCTCTTTCTTGAGTCATAGGAAACACCGTACTGTTAAAGGGGGTTGAGGAAATACTAAGGAAAAATTTCCATGTGATGCTCAACTCAAAATCCTACACCTACCAATCCCTTCGAGTGAAGCCATTGGAAATCTCATACAGTTCAGTCAATTTCTTCAGTGACAGAGACGCAGTTCTTCTGGTCACTAAGGACTTTGCTCTGACCGAGGAGTTAGGAATTCGCCAGTGCGAATTGCCTACACAGTGAGGAACATGATAGGCCTGAGGAATTTGAGAGTCAAATTTCCGACCGTTGCTGTGCTGCGCGCCGGCTGTCCCAAAATATCTTATCCACCTAATGGTCATATCATTGAAGGGCATTTATGTCTTATCATGTCGGGCTGCTCCCTAGGCTATAAATAGCCGCCCCCTACAACCACTAGTTGGTTGGCTGCTCCGAGAGAACTTGACACTTGTCATTTGAGAGCAACCCATCCTCCGAGGACTTTGAGCGAAAATCATCAAGTGAGGAAAACCCAAAAACCAAACCCCCACAAACCCAAAGTGATTGAGCATCACTGAAGAAATTGATCCTGCGTGGATCCGACGCTTGTTACCTTTGAAGACTGTGCTTCTTCCAGATAGTTAGGCGTCAAGGTCTAGAGCATCCAAGAGGAATTGTGGATTGCCGAGTGACCAAGTCTGTGAAGGTTTGGAAGTCGCCTGAAGACTTACCACGAGTGATTGGACGAGGTCTGCGTGGCCTTAGTTCAAGGAGAATACGGTGAGGACCGGGTGATGGAGTCATGTACCTAGGGTAGGGTCACAGACCTGATCTAAGTACCCTGCCCAAGGACACCCTTAGAAGAGATCACCTTCCAGTCGACCTACGAGGGACTCACTCGACTGACGTGAAGGACTCGACCACGAAGACTCACTCGACCACCAGAAGGTCAAGAGGCACTCTGCACTGCAACGGTCTATAATTGAGTAGACTTTATGATAGTAAAGACACTTTATGTGGGGCGTTACCAGTAACGCCCCGGACTTAATGTACCTTAAACCCTTCATTACGCGGGTTGGCTGGGGTCCTGGCGCACTCTATATAAGCCACCCCCCTCCACAGGCAGAAGGGTTCGGCACCCTGTAATCCATATACACATAATCCACTCGACCGCCTCCGGGCTCCGAGACGTAGGGCTTTTACTTCCTCCGAGAAGGGCCTGAACTCGTACATCTCTTGTGTTTACAACCTCTCCATAGCTAGGACCTTGCCTCTCCATACCTACCCCCCACTCTACTGTCAGATTTAGATCCACGACAGTTGGCGCCCACCGTGGGGCCGGTGTTTTAGCGATTTTGTGGAGAAGTTGCGATTCTTTCGAGTACTTTCATCATGGTAGCTGCTGGAGTTTTGGTTGAGGGTCGAGAGATTCGTCTCGGTGCTCTCACCTTCGTCGCCGACGACTCCGCCTGGATCCAGGAGGCTCCACTCGACGTCGATGCACTCCCCGTCCGCGGTGCGACGCATTTTCGCGCATGTGTCCGCGACGTTCTGCTGCGGCAACCGTCGACCCCATATCGGTCGACTCCCTTATCGACCACCCTCCCGGTCTCCCGCCAGCGCAAGCGCTCGGGTCGGTCGAGGCTTCAGCGGTGGGTGAGACACGCGGTGGCTTGCCAGACGGCCACCACCCAAGTTGCAGCAATCGAGCCCGACGAATCTCTCTACGGCCTGTTCGATCTGTCGACTGGCTCCGTAGAGACTGCATCCGAATGCGATAGCAGTGATCCAGCAGCGGAAATCCTGATGGTCGACGGGCCTCGCAGCCCCCCTGGCTTCGCCCGTGATGGTGGGGCGGGCGACGGAGGCGACCCCGCACGAGACCACAAAGAGTACCAGCCCGAGCCACTCGACTCTCTGCAAAGAGAGGAACTTCGCCGCAGGAACATGGATGCCCTGCATACTCCCATCGCAGGAGAAACCCCCGAGGCTCGCGCCTTGGAGGAGGCACGTTTGGCCAATTTGGCTGAAGGCGCTCGCCTGGAGAATCTTTAGCGAGCACTCGGCGAGCGCGCGCGGCAACGAGTTCCCGATGCCAATCGACGTCAACTCTTCCCGCCAACTCAGGTATATCGAACCCTAATCCAGAATTTAGCAGCTGCGACCCATATAGCAGAGTCCATCCAGCCCTCTCAGTCGAAAGCTGGCAGAGGCTTGATGCAGATCAGGGATCTGCTCCGGGCAGCAGGAGATCAGAATTCAGCCGTCTCGCAGTCGCGCAACAGAATTCACAGTCGATCCGTCGCTGCGAATACGGTTCAGTCGGCTCACAGTCCCAGATCGCCTCCGCGGCGTGAAGGGCGCGAGAATCGGCGAGACCAATATGGAGACCGACACGACCGAGATGATAGGCGTCGAGTGCCCACTTCCCCTCCGAGGGGTGGGTCTTACGCTCCTCGGCAGCAAGATGACAGACGTCAGCTCAGTGCGGGGCGAAGAGTTCAAGTCGACCCCAGAGAACCAGGCTTCGACGCGCGATCCATTATCGTGCAAGGCTTGGTCGACCGGAACAGAGCCCATCGAGGTGGACTCGACAGAGATGCGCCCACGAGCAGTTGAGTGCATGTTTCTGGTCCAGAATGTTTCAGCAGAGCTATCAGAGCCGCAGTGATTCCTCCCAATTTCAGGTTGGCAACAGGAGTCAGCAAGTTCACCGGTGAGTCTAAGCCTGAAACTTGGCTTGAGGACTACCGAGTGGCGGTTCAGATTGGTGGTGGGAATGACGAGGTGGCCATGAAGCATTTGCCCCTCATGTTGGAAGGTTCTGCCAGAGCGTGGTTGAATCAGTTACCTCCTAGCAGCATTTACACTTGGGAAGATCTGTCCCGAGTGTTCGTCAGAACGTTTGAAGGAACTTGCAAGCGACCAGCTGGATTGACGGAGCTGCAAGTCTGCGTGCAGAAGACCAATGAGACTCTCAGGGAGTATATTCAGAGATGGATCACTTTGCACCATACTGTGGAGAATGTGTTTGATCATCAGGCAGTCCGCGCCTTCAAGGATGGTGTCAAGAACAGAGAATTGAGTTTGAAATTTGGTCGAACCGGAGACATGACCTTGAGTCGGATGATGGAAATTGCTACCAAGTACGCCAACGGCGAAGAAGAAGACCGACTCCGAAGCAGCAAGCACAAGCCGAGCCAGTCGGAGAAGGGAAACACCAGTCGGAAACAGAAGCGGAAGGCTGAACCGGCAGCTCCTGGAGAGGCTCTGGCCGTGACTCATGGAAAGTTTAAAGGGAAACCAAAAGGATCCTGGAACCCTAAGAAGGTAAAGGATAAAGAAGGGAACGACGTGATGGATATGCCGTGTCACATCCACACGAAGAAAGATGAAGAGGGGAATATCATTTACCCAAAGCATACCACTCGCCAATGTCGACTCCTGATCCAGCAGTTTCAAGGAAAACAGTCTAAAGACAAGGAAAAGGAGTCGGACAAGGCCGAAGACAAGGAGGACAGTGAGGAAGGATATCCGCATGTTAACTCCACTCTGATGATCTTTGCAGATGTGGAAAGCAAGAGTCGATTGAAAGTCATTAACCGCGAGGTGAACATGGTTACCCCAGCAAAAGCAAATTATCTGAGATGGTCCCAAACACCCATCACATTCGACCAATCTGATCACCCGACTCATATTGCCACCCCTGGGAGGCAAGCTTTGGTGGTCGATCCAGTTGTCGAAGGCACTCGACTGACAAAAGTGCTGATGGACGGTGGTAGCGGGCTGAATTTGTTGTATGCAGACACACTGAAAGGAATGGGCATTCCGATGTCCCGACTGAGCACCAGTAGCATGAGCTTTCATGGAGTTATACCAGGGAAGAAAGCCGAGTCACTCGGCCAAATAGCTCTGGACGTGGTGTTTGGTGATTCGAAACATTTTCGCAAAGAGAAGTTGACGTTTGAGGTCGTGGATTTTCAGAGTGCATATCATGCCATTTTGGGGAGACCAGCTTATGCACGGTTCATGGCTCGACCATGTTACGTGTACCTCAAATTGAAGATGCCCGGCCCCAAAGGAGTGATCACTGTCACCGGTGATCGGAAAAAGGCAGAAGAGTGCTTTCAGAAGGGCTCAAAGATTGCTAATTCCCAGGTGACAGCGGTCGAGTTTGAAGAATACAAGAAAAACGCAGATCCGAGTGATTTGCTGCGAACCAAGAAACCCGCCACAGAATCTGCATTTCAGTCGTCCGGTGAGACGAAGCCTGTTCACATTCACCCGACCGACCCCGATGCAGCCCCGACCCACATCTCCACAACACTCGACCCGAAATAGGAAGAAGCGCTCATCCAGTTCCTCCGTGAGAACTGGGACATTTTTGCATGGAAGCCCGCTGACATGCCAGGTGTTCCCAGGGGACTGGCTGAGCATCGCCTAAGAGTCGACTCATCAGCAAAACCAGTCAAAGAGCATCTTCGGCGGTCCGCCGTCCAGAAGAGAAAAGCCATTGGTGAGGAAGTGGCTCGACTGTTGGCGGCAGGATTTATCCGAGAGATATACCACTCCGAATGGCTCGCTAATGTCGTCATGGTTCCTAAGAAGGACAAATCGCTCCGAATGTGCATTGATTTCAAGCACATCAACCGGGCCTGCCCGAAAGATCATTTTCCTCTCCCTCGCATAGATCAAATTGTTGACTTGACCGCGGGATGCGAGAGATTGTCTTTTCTAGACGCCTACTCCGAGTACCACCAGATCCGTCTGTACGGACCCGACGAGGTAAAAACAGCTTTCATCACTCCATTCGGGTGCTTCTGCTATATCACCATGCCATTCGGCCTCAAGAATGCCGGAGCCACATTTATGCGAATGATTCAGAAGTGTCTACTCACTCAAATCAGTCGGAATGTGGAAGCGTATATGGATGATATCGTCGTCAAGTCACGAAAAGGTTCCGACTTGCTCGCTGACCTCGCCGAAACATTTGCCAACCTCAGAAGGTATGATATCAAGCTCAATCCGTCAAAGTGCACATTCGGAGTTCCCGGTGGCAAGTTACTCGGTTTTCTCGTTTCCGAGCGAGGGATCGACGCTAATCCAGAAAAGATCGGCACTATTCTCCGAATGAAACACCCTGTGCGAGTGCACGATGTCCAGAAGCTTACTGGATGCTTGGCCGCATTAAGTCGATTCATCTCACGACTCGGTGAAAAGGCATTGCCTCTTTACCGACTAATGAAGAAGGCAGACAAGTTCGAGTGGACTCCAGAAGCTGATGCAGCGTTTGCCGAGCTAAAAGCACTGCTCTCCACCCAGCCGGTGCTTGCTGCTCCAATCAGCAAAGAGCCTCTGTTGCTTTATATCGCAGCCACAGGACAAGTCGTCAGTACAGTGCTTACGGTCGAGCGGGAAGAAGAAGGAAAAGCTTTCAAAGTTCAGCGCCCAGTGTATTATTTGTCTGAAGTCTTGACTCCATCCAAGCAGAGATATCCTCATTATCAGAAGCTTGTGTATGGAATATACATGACCACAAAGAAGGTTGCTCATTATTTCTCTGATCATTCCATCACAGTCGTCAGCGACGCTCCACTATCAGAGATTTTGCACAACAGAGATGCAACTGGTCGAGTGGCGAAATGGGCGATTGAACTTCTTCCCCTTGATATCAAGTTTGAGGCAAAGAAAGCCATTAAGTCCCAGGCAATAGCAGATTTCCTCGCCGAGTGGATTGAACAGCAGCAGCCGACTGAAGTTCACTCGGAGCATTGGACCATGTTTTTTGATGGCTCTAAGATGTTGAATGGTTCCGGTGCTGGGGTTGTCCTGGTTTCCCCCGGAGGAGATAAGCTCAGATATGTGCTCCAGATTCACTTTGATTCCTCCAACAATGAGGCAGAGTATGAGGCCCTCTTATACGGATTGCGCATGGCCATTTCACTCGGCGTCCGTCGCCTGATGGTCTATGGCGATTCAGATTTAGTGGTCAACCAAGTGATGAAGGAGTGGGACGTGAGAAGCCCAGCCATGACTGGATACTGCAGTGCAGTGAGGAAGCTGGAAAAGAAGTTCGAGGGGTTGGAGCTCCATCATATACCCCGACTGAAAAATCAAGCAGCTGATGATCTAGCAAAGATAGGTTCCAAGAGAGGAGCCATTCCGAGTGGTGTGTTCTTGGAGCATATACACACTCCGTCAGTCAAAGAAGATCCTTTCACCGAAGAAGCTCCACAGCCCAAGAGTGCCACAGATCTGACTGAGGTTGAAATCCCAGCAGTGGTCGACTTGGTCATGGAGGTCTTGGTGGTCATTCCCGACTGGATAGTTCCGTATATCGCGTATATCCTGAGAAAAGAGCTTCCGGAGGATGAGGAAGAGGCTCGACAGATCGTCCGTCGATCTAAAGCCTTTACCGTAATCAAAGGACAGTTATACAGAGAAAGCGCGACTGGAGTTGGTCAGAAGTGCATAACACCAGAAGAAGGTCGAATCATCCTTAATGATATCCACTCGGGGACCTGTGGTCATCATGCATCCTCTCGGACCATCGTGGCCAAAGCATACCGAGCCGGATTTTACTGGCCAAAGGCGAATGAGATGGCAAAGGAAATAGTGGATAAGTGTGAAGGATGTCAGTTCTACTCGAATATGTCGCACAAGCCTGCATCAGCTCTGAAGACCATTCCACTCGTCTGGCCTTTCGCAGTATGGGGGTTGGACATGGTCGGTCCTTTGAGAACAGGTCGAAGTGGCTTCACGCATGTACTGGTGGCAGTCGACAAGTTCACCAAGTGGATTGAGGCTAAACCAATCAAGAACCTTGACGCCGGTACTGTTGTTAGCTTCGTCAGGGAACTGATATTCAGATATGGAGTCCCGCACAACATCATTACGGATAATGGGTCGAACTTTGACTCGGAGGAATTCAGGGATTTCTGCAACTCTCAAGGCACACGAGTCGACTACGCTTCAGTCGCCCATCCACAGACGAATGGACAAGCAGAGCGAGCCAATGGCCTGATTCTCAAGGGATTGAAACCCCGACTGATGCGTGATCTCAAGCATGCAGCTGGAGCATGGGTCGATGAACTTCCCTCGGTGCTTTGGGGATTGCGGACCACACCTAATCGATCGACCGGAAGAACTCCATTCTTCTTGGTCTACGGAGCCGAAGCAGTCTTGCCGAGTGATCTTATCCACAATGCTCCTCGAGTTGAGATCTACAACGAAGCAGAAGCTGAACAAGCACGGCAGGACGCAGTCGACCTTTTAGAGGAAGAAAGGGAGATGGCTCTGATCCGATCGACCATCTACCAACAAGATTTGCGTCGTTTCCACGCTAGAAATGTGAGGGGTCGAGCCTTCCAGGAAGGAGATTTAGTTCTCCGAGTGGATCAGAAGAAACATCACAAGCTTGCTCCTTCTTGGGAAGGACCCTTCATCGTCACCAAAGTTCTCCACAACGGGGCGTACCGTCTTTACAACGTCGAACATAATATCGACGAGCCCCGAGCTTGGAACGCGGAACTACTCCGCCCATTTTACACTTAAGTTTATCACTCGGATGAGTTGCAATAAAGTACTCCTGTAGTTCATGGATTTCAAAATAATAGTGTCATAGTTCCTCCATAATTTTTGTCACTTTTTATTTTGTCCAATAAAATTTTCCCCTCAGTGGGTGACTTAGCCGCGAATCCGTTTCGCCTAAGTTTGTAAAAATCCTTACCGAGTGGTGAGCCAGACTCCCACTCGGAGGCTTAGCTGCGAATCCGTTTCGCCTAAGATTAAATAAAATCCTACCGAGTGGTAAGCCAGACTTCCACTCGGGGGCTTAGCTGCAGTCCAAGTACTCGCCTAAGTTATAAAAATCCTACCGAGTGGTAAGCCAGACTTCCACTCGGGGGCTTAGCTGCAGTCCAAGTACTCGCCTAAGTTATAAAAATCCTACCGAGTGGTAAGCCAGACTTCCACTCGGAGGCTTAGCTGCAGTCCAAGTACTCGCCTAAGTTATAAAAATCCTACCGAGTGGTAAGCCAGACTTCCACTCGGAGGCTTAGCTGCAGTCCAAGTACTCGCCTAAGTTATCAAAATCCTACCGAGTGGTAAGCCAGACTTCCACTCAGAGGCTTAGCTGCAGTCCAAGTACTCGCCTAAGTTATAAAATTCCTACTGAGTGGTAAGCCAGACTTCCACTCGGAGGCTTAGCTGCAGCCCAGTGCTCGCCTAAGATATAAAAATCCTACCGAGTGAAGAGCAAACCTCTCACTCGGGGGCTTAGCTGCAGCCCAGTGCTCGCCTAAGATATAAAAATCCTACCGAGTGAAGAGCAAACCTCTCACTCGGGGGCTTAGCTGCAGCCCAGTGCTCGCCTAAGATATAAAAATCCTACCGAGTGAAGAGCAAACCCCTCACTCGGGGGCTTAGCTGCAGCCCAGCGCTCACCTAAGTGGATTAAGGAATAAGTCGACTGCAGTGAGCGTCTTGCTTTGAACCTGCAAAAGACATTTCAAGCCAAAAGCAATCATATTCAAACATCAAATTCAAGTTTGGAACGATACCTAAAGGAACCGAAAGTGCTCAGGCGCTAAGCCTGTTAAGGTTTATCGGTTACAACTCCACTCGGCATACCGAGGCAAATTTAAAGCGTCGAGCTTAAAAGAAGTTTTTTACCCCTCCTGTGGAGGGCTGGAAGGTGCAACAAACTCATCAAGATCAATTCCATCTGCGATCCGAGTGGCAGCAGCAATGAAAGTTTCCATAAAGGACCTCAAGTCGTGTTTCTTGGTGTTGGCCACCCGGAGGGCCGCCAGCTTGTTTTCTCGCGCATCTTTGTAGTGGACTCGGGCCAGACACAGAGCAACATCTGCACCGCATCGAGCCGAGGACTTTTTCCACTCCTGCACTCAACCAGGGACCGTGTTCAAGCGAGCCATCAGCGACTCGAGGTCGTTCTGGAGTGTCTCCCTGGGCCAGAGCGTTGAGTCGATGCGAGATGTGGCGAGCTTCAGCCTTGCAAGATAGTCCACGACAGCTGCAACACGGGACTCCAGTCGGAAAACATTCATGGCAACTTCATCATTCACCGGAGAATTGACGGGGTCAAGGTTTGGTTCTAGCCGGCTAGTCTCTTCTTCAAAGTCTTGACAAAATTCTGCAAGGGCGATCACCGAGTCAAGGCAATGGTCGAATGGAAAAATCACAGTTGAAAATGATTGTTGAGCGTAAAGGCTTACCTTCAAGCATAAGGAACAGCTTCTTGGCAAGACCACTCAGGAAGGCCTCCAGATCATTTTTCTTCCCAAGAGCAGCTTTCAGATTGGTATTTTCTTGTTCAAGCTTGGTGACTGAAGCTAACTTCTCGTCAGCAAGCTTGATCTTCTCAGCTAGTTGAAGGTCTTTTTTATGTTGGGCCTCCTTCACCTTACCTGCAAGTGACAGCAAAATCAGATTTTGAAACAAATAAAGGGAAAAAGCAGTCGTCGAGGTCTCACCAAACATACCTTTGGTCTCCTCCTTTGCCTTCGTCAGATTCTCCTGAACCAGCTTCAAATCCAGCTCGAGCTGAATGTGCTTGTTTTCCAGCTCATTGTAGCGAGCCGCAAGGTCACAGGATCTCTGCGAAGAATCAATCGACTAAATGTCAAAGATAATTCACTTCCGAGTGGAAAAGGAAAAATCATGCGTTTCTAAGACTACAGCCGAATACAAGCATTCGACCGTAGTCTCGGGGACTACACCCAGTGGGTGCACTCAGCGTGCCCCCACTAATCCTATTGAAGACAGAGTCGACCAGTCGACCTCAAAAAAAAAACAATATGTATTCTTTAAGACTGTAATCGACTACAAGCAGTCGACCACAGTCTCGGGGACTACACCCAGTGGGTGCACTCAGCGTGCCCCCACCGGTTTGCGAAATCCAGTCGCCATAGTCGAATGACGGAAAGACTGAACTTATAAAGCCTAAGGCCGACTGCCAGCAGTCGACCTTAGCCTTGGGGACTACACCCAGTGGGTGCACTCAGCGTGCCCCCACCGGTTTGCGAAATCCATTCGCCATAGTCGAATGACGGAAAGTCTAAACTTATAAAGCCTAAGGCCGACTGCCAGCAGTCGACCTTAGCCTTGGAGACTACACCCACCGGGTGCACTCAGCGTGCCCCCGCTAACACGGAGTTTAAATCGACACACCCAGTGGGTGATTACTATAAATTCTGGAAAGAAAAGTTTTTGATAGCATATCCTAACAGAACAAGCGGTGGTCGACTGACCTGAACATTGCTTTGAAGGGCGGAACTGGCGTCGTAAGCTGCCTGGCTCGCATCCCGGATGGTCTTCAACTGCTCCATCATGATCCCTGCCTGGCGTATCGCCTCCTTCGCGACGCCAGCTTGGTCCTCTGGGACGTGGTGCGTCGTGAAGAGGGAGGGCTGCAGAGCACTCGTCAGTGGATCTGCGAAGGACACAGTGTGTCGAGTGGTGTTCTCCTCCTCCACGACTAGAGTCTCAGGCACCGTCACATCCTGGGGCACCCTGCCGGCAGACGCTTTCCTACTCCTTCTGTGCTTCAGCGGTTCCTCATCTTCATCATCATCAGGGAGAGTGATAACAACATTGGATGGAGCTACAAAAAAGAATCGGAATTAGAGATCATGAGTCAGTCGACTAGAAACGGTGTTAAGAGTATAGTACCAGGTTTCGAGGTTGCTGCGTCCTCCATCTCATGGTCGTCAGCCCGGGCTGAGGTCTTGGAAGTAGCAGCACTGCAACTCCAAAGAATCAGTCGACTAACTCCAGCGCCAACCAGAGATAAAGTTCACACAAAACAAGAAGACTTAAGCAGCATGATTACCCTGATATGGTGGGGATGGACACCTTCATCTTCGGCAGGAGCTTGGTCGGCTTTGACGGGGCCGCCCTGGGCTGCTTCGACGCCTTTTCAGTCGGCGCTGGAGAGGTGGTCCGAGGGCGCTTGGTCGACTGTGTAACAGTCGCAACCCCCTTGCCACGTTCAGTCGCAGGGTCATGGACAAGCTTCGACCGTCTTTCCGAGCGCGGTGGTGCGACCTCCTCCTCCTCCTCTTCTTCATCCTCCTCATCATCATCATCATCGTCATCATCATCATCATCATCCTCAGCGGCGTCCGAGTCCCACTCCTCCTCCTGGCTCTCGCCCCCGCTCGCTTCTCCCTCCTCAGTCGGAGCCTGTGCTCCATTGGGCATCGAGTACAGCTCAGTGAGGACCTGATAGACATCAAGACAAAGATCAGTCGACCGATCGGCAGAGAAAACAGAAATAAATGTGACAAGAATACAATGGGAAGTGGAGCAGACATACCTTGTTTGGATCACTGTGGTGGTCGAGTGGAGGAATCCTTCTGGCTCCGCGAGGGTTATCCTTGTTCCCAGTAACAGCGGCCATCCACCTTTCCAGAGTGGCATCATCGACTGCTTCTGGATTGACCCGAGTCTCATCATCAGTCCCGCGGTACAACCACATGCAATGGCTTCGGAACTGAAGAGGCTGGATACGACGCCTAAGAAAAACCTCCAGGAGATCCATACCCGTCACTCCCTCCCGTACCAACTGAACTACACGCTCCATCAGCATCTTCACGTCAGCTTTCTCCTCCGGAATCACCTTCAGAGAGGAGGGCTTGTTCACTCGGCCCATGGTGAACTGAGGGAGTCCACTCGACTGCCCCGGCGTCGGCTGATCCTGGCAGTAGAACCAGGTCGACTGCCAGCCTCTGACTGACTCGGGAAATGTCATGGCTGGGAAGGTGCTCTTGTTCCTCACCTGGATCCCCAGACCCCCACACATTTGGACAACTTGGGTTTTTTCGTCGCCTGGGCTCGCCTTCTTCACGGTCTGAGAGCGACACGTGAATATGTGCTTGAACAAACCCCAATGCGGTCGACAACCCAGAAAACTCTCACACATGGACACAAACGCGGCAAGATAGGCGATAGAATTCGGGGTGAAGTGGTGGAGTTGCGCTCCAAAGAAGTTCAAGAAACCACGGAAGAAAACACTCGGCGGCAAAGAAAATCCGCGGTCGACATGGGTAGCCAGAAGCACGCACTCACCCTCTTCCGGCTGGGGCTGCCACTCTTTCCCCGGAAGCCTTGCAGCTCCACGAGGGATCAGGCCCTCGTTGGCCATGTCGAGGAGATCCGTCTCCGTGATGGTCGATTGGATCCAATCTCCCTAGACCCAGCCTTTCGGCAGGCGAGATCTAGACGAAGACCCGCCGCGACTGGTGGATCTCCCCTTCGCCTTCTCCGTCGCCGACGCCTTCTTCGCGCGTTCCAACGCCACCGTCTTCTCCTTGACCATGGCTGCCGGCGAGACGCGCGAGGAGAAGTTGTGCGGAGGCGAGAGCGAGCGCGTTGGGCGGAGACGAAGGGAGCAGAGAGAGGATGCTGAGGCACTGCTCAAAAAACCCTCGCCGGGCGCGTTTATAAGATCCCTTCCGAGTGGATGACAGGTGGGCCCGGTCGATCTAATCATATCCTGAAACAGTTGCGCGGACGTGATACGTGGCGAAAAAAGCGGCGCGGGGATCGAGGCGTCTATGCCCTATCCCATCCGAGCGCCGCGGTCCGCCCCGCTTCGCGCGCTTCCCCAACTTTCGTATCCCGCGGAATACGCGAACGGCAGATCGGTCTGCCAGACGCGGGATTCCCTGCGATCCGTCGCTCGGAAATCGGCGAAGTCCAAAAGATCACTCGACGAAGGAAAAGAATGGATCAAGTCGACTGAAGAAAAGTTGCTCACTATCAACAAAGAGATTTTTTGGTTCAAAACAACGCACGACCAGTATGCGAAGGCTAACCGGAAACAACATCAACTCCTTCATCACTCAAGCCTCAATCCATTCGGGGGCTAATGATGGAGTCATGTACCTAGGGTAGGGTCACAGACCTGATCTAAGTACCCTGCCCAAGGACACCCTTAGAAGAGATCACCTTCCAGTCGACCTACGAGGGACTCACTCGACTGACTTGAAGGACTCGACCACGAAGACTCACTCGACCACCAGAAGGTCAAGAGGCACTCTGCACTGCAACGGTCTGTAATTGAGTAGACTTTATGATAGTAAAGACACTTTATGTGGGGCGTTACCAGTAACGCCCCGGACTTAATGTACCTTAAACCCTTCATTATGCGGGTTGGCTGGGGTCCTGGCGCACTCTATATAAGCCACCCCCCTCCACAGGCAGAAGGGTTCGGCACCCTGTAATCCATATACACATAATCCACTCGACCGCCTCCGGGCTCCGAGACGTAGGGCTTTTACTTCCTCCGAGAAGGGCCTGAACTCGTACATCTCTTGTGTTTACAACCTCTCCATAGCTAGGACCTTGCCTCTCCATACCTACCCCCACTCTACTGTCAGATTTAGATCCACGACACTGGGTGTCCTGAGTTGCGGCTCAGTGACTGGGTGTCCGGGACTGCGTGTCCTCGAGTTTAAATACTCAGCCGCTCCAACCAGACGTACAACTGAGACAGCAGTTGGAACTGGTCTACCAAATCATTGTCTTCACCAACCAACTGGTTCTATTTCCTCAACCCTTTCATTTCCTCATTACTGTGTTGAGTGTTTGTTCATATCTGTGCTTGAAGACATTGACTGAAGACTTTCTCAATTTCCTCAGTTCAATTTTTTCAGTCTGTTTGTCTTCGTCTTGTGTTATCCTGTGATTACGCTTTCTGTACTCTGTGCTAGTCTTCATTTCATCATGATGACCATGCTTGTATTCTGTTACGCTTACTTCTGAGTACTTATTCCGCTGCTAGTAGTTCTTCAGTAAGAAATTTCCTCACCGGCAAATTCCTCAGTGAAGAATTCATAAAAATCGCCTATTTACGCCCCCTCTAGTCGATATAATGCACATTCAAGTCGGCCTGCATAGAAGGTGCCCGGATGGCCTTCGCCCGCGTCAGGATGCAATGGGCGAAGATGAAGGCCACTGAAGTGGCGACCGCAGGTCCGCCCGAGGGCAAAGATCATAGGAAGCCGGAGAGGTACTTTGAAGATGTCCTAGAAGGCGCCTGAATAGTAGAGGGCCAGTGTTCAAAGAAAGTTATGTTTGTTTAGATGTATTCGGGTGGAAGAAACTATGTTATGAATCCGCGCTATGATTGCACCTTTTGTGTTAATTTATCCTCCTGTGCGGCCGTTTATTGTTTATATTTCTGAAGGTTGCCAGTCGTTGGCTTCTGCCCCCATGTAAATATTATAGGGGTGTTCGTGAACGCATGGCCGCACTTTGTCCAATGTCTTGTTCCATAGAGGAGGCATCCGCAAGGTGAACTAGGCAATCAGACTATGCAGCTTTTTTACCTTCACTTAGCCATAGGAGTCCATTGGTGGGGCGAATTACTAACCCCTGTTGCATTGTACGACCATCCGGTTTATGGTGCCTTTGCAACATGGTTGGTCGAAGCCCAGCCCCTCGTGTGACACGACAAGAATCGCTAACGACTTGTAGATAAAACTAAGTCACTGGATCGCTGACCAGCTCTCGCTTATCATGACAGTTAGTTTTTGGCTTTCTCTACTGAGGTACTTAACTAGACAAACCTGAAATACAATTGCAGTAGTTCTCCCTTTACTACCTTAGCCGAACTGGCGGAGCGTAAGGTGGTAAGCACAAGAGCCGGGCAACCCAACTATAGACCAAAGACATGAATCGGAACTAATGCATATAATGATATATCCAGGACATCGAAGAGTTCCCTATAGGTGTTCGGACTTTAGAATGTGCAAGGCCGAATACAGCCCCCGGAGTGAAGGTCGGGCTAAGGCACGTACGTCAGTCAGAAGTAAGGAGGGAATACAAATGATAATATAACATGAGTACCAAAAAGGTGGTGATCGTTTGCTTCCTTTATATCCTTGTTAATACATCGAGACGTGTTTAGACAGACAATGGCATGAATATTGAGGTCATGTTACATGCCAAAAATTTACATAAGGGAAAGGTTTACACAGGGCCTTAAAGTAGCGGTTTAAAGATCCCAATGGTGCCCTGCCGCACGTCTGTGCCGTTTCTCCTTAGTAGTGAGTCCTTTGAGAGGAGGATTAGATGGTTGTCTGTAAATAAGAGAAAGAGGGGCCAAGGAGTGAGCCCTCATGCAACCATACAACTTTTAGGTTTTCGAATGAACCTGCAGCGAAAGAAAGAAAAAAGGCATGTGAGGTCCGAATTGGGTCGAACCGTACAATGGACCTTTTCCGCAGTGTGCCTCCGGCATTGCCCAAGGTATTTTAAGTGCGTAGTTATGTACCCGCGGTACATATGCAGCAGCCAGCGGAGGCAGAACTTCTATTCGAGGTTAGGGTCCACCGGTGTGGCACCCTGGCTCAGAGCAACCAGTTTACCATGCATTGCCAGCCCAAAGACCTTGTCTTCTGGCAACACACAACAACTTGGTACAGAAAAACAACCGCTTTATTGATGCTAGCGGATCAGAGTTTATATTACAATAGTTAGCGAGGCCAAGCGGCACACCCGGTGCGGCTGAATAATATGTACATTATTTAGTGAACATAAAGGGGCCTTGATCATGACAACTATGAGGCAGCGGAACAACGTCATAGCGGAACTCCATAGCACAGGGACACCGATGTGGACACGATCTAGACTCGGACAGCTCTCCTTTCCAACGAGACTTTCCTGAAATCTGGCATGACACGCCAGTTCAGTACATTGAATGTACTTGCAAGCTCACAACGAGCATAAACATAATGACAAACAATATCATGATATTTAACCAATTAATAACAATGCAACAATATATCCAACATGCTGTGACTATGCTCAAGTAGTACTCGTCCATTGGACTGGCTTACCGAACGTGATCACTTCCAAATCACAAGCGTGATGAACACAGAGACAAACTGGTGATCCTTACGGCAATCAAAACCACGACCAATAAATGGCCCGTGATCCTTACGACGATCACAAACCGACCAATAAATGGCCCGTGATCCGTACGACGATCACAACCCGACCAATAAATGGCTCGTGATCCTTACGACGATCACAACCCGACCAATAAATGGCCCGTGATCCTTACGGCAATCACAACCACGACCACACCTGGTCCAACTCAACACGATGGCCTTTCTGCCATCATCTCAGTGCATACTTAGTGTGCAAATTTATTAAGTGTTAACCCATGGTGTACCCTACTTTCGAGCGTGTCCGTAACCGTGGACTCGGCTATCGATAGATTAATACACTCTGCAGAGGTAGCGCACTGGACCCACACTACGGAACCCATGCCTCGCACTCCCATTTGGGTGGACCAACGACATTCTAACAAAACCACTTCATTGCCATGACACTCTCCCGGCCACTCTGACTCAATCCCCATCGGGCTAGTCCTGGGTGGCCCCGTGTCTACCTCAAGACACATCGACCACCATCGTGGCCACGATCCACTCTGGGACCCGGTACCAAAAACTTAACAATGGGCTCACAAGGTTATGCCTGCTTACCGGGCCAGGGTACAGCACACCCATAACCTTCCCTAGATGGAGGCACCGACCAGAGGCACGATAATGAAACGAATTAAGGTCGTCCCATACCGGCAAATGTGGTTGCACTGGGAAAGACTCATTTCAGCTGCACCATGACCCGGTCAACAACATATTCAAGTTGAGTTATTATCAGGTTCAACTTAAAGTGAAAGTAACCGGTGTCATAATGCCATGACATGCATCACCAGCATATGCATCACATATCAATGAAAATAACTAAGTCAACTACGCTCTCATGGAGCAATCATCAACTCATGATACTCCTCTGGTTAAGATCAAACCTCACTTAAACCGGAATCTTTTCTAGCAAACTCATCATTTTTCATCATGCAAAAATAATTTCACTAATTATTTATCTCCATAACCATATTATCTTATCATTACTCATAACTAAATCCTTGTTAGCTTATCAACTAGATTCACTTCTGTAATTCAAGCATATTTAATATAACAAGCATCTAACAGAATATAATTATCATATTAATAATTAAAATACATGAATAATCATAAGTTCAAGTAGGAAAATCACAAATATTGAAGTGGCACTATGAAAATGTTGCTGTGGCTTGCCTTAGTGCAGATGAGGTTCACAAGCCTCCTGGTCATCCTCAAGACAAGCCTGCTCTTCTGAAAATAAATAAAACCACAAAAAGAAAACATCAAGAAACCTTCTGAAATTCACCAGAAAATCTAGACAGCAAGGAAAATTCCATCTTTTGGGAGCTGCTAGATTTTTGGACAAAGAACACAATGCAAAAAGAATCAATGCATTTGGACTTATAGATAAAAAGTTATGGTTGTTTGAAGTTCTCTGGATTTAAATGAATTTGAATTAAAAATAAAACAGACTGGAGGGGGGGGGGTAACATCGAAGGCGTAAAAGCCCAAGGCGCCACCACTCGTACCGCTTCACGCGCATACAGAGTGGCTGGGTAGTGGGCCCCGCTAGTCAGGTGAGAAGGAGGGGGAGAGGGAAACAGAGAGTGGCGGAGCTTTGCCGGAGCGCACGCCGGAGGCGATGGCTCTTGGGACCAAACGAGACGGGGGAATCGAAGGAGAAGATGATGGCGCACCTGCCCGTACCCGTAGCATGGCTAGGGGTGGTCGGACGGTGTCGGAAACAGCCTCTCCAGCGGAGGCAGAGGGCAGCGGTCACCGGAGACAAAGACGACGGCGGCTAGGGGCGGCTCCAGGGCTCCAACAGGGCGGAACAACTTCACCGAAGAGTGGCGGAGGCCCTGGCAGGATTGCCCTGGCCTGGGAGGGGCTGGAGCTACGGGGATGACCCGTGGGGATCACCGGCGAGCTCAAGCTCGGGGACGGCAGCCCGCGGCCTGACGGGCTACGGCTTTCTACTAGCTTGCAGTGAGTGTGGGAGTGGCTGCGGGTCCTCGAGGAGGCTGGGGTGGTGGCATTTATAGGCGAGCGGCGAGGGGGGTTCGGGCTCCGCCGGAGGACACCTGTCCACGGCGCCCGGCGACGAATGACGCTAGTGAGAGAGGGGGAAGAGGATGGAGTTCATGCGGGAACTATTGGCGAGCATGGACGAGCACAGGGGCAAGGGGGAAGATGACGAGCACAGTGCGCCGCGCACTTTGTCGTTGGCCGGACCGTGCCCGTGCTCGCTGCGGCGAGCTCCGGCGTCGGCGAGTGCCAGGGAGGAGTTAAGGGAGTGGAGACGGAGATGGTAGCGCGGTTTGGCACGCTCGAGCAGGCTGGGCAGCGAGCACGCGCGCAACAAAGCGCTCAACAGCACTCAGAGTGTGTGTTTTGCATGCCAGCACGGCTGGACGAACACGGTCACCGCGTGAACTATGACATCAGGCCAACCTAAGCGCTAACTTCATGTCTTACGTGTAGTCCTTGGTAGTTTTGAGTGTTACTACGGTTGGGTTTGGTTCCAGGTGCAGTAGAAATGAATTTGTACTCCAAGTAAGTTTCTGGACAGTAACTTTGGAGGTTTACTGTGGTCAAACCACTGGGAGTTGAGGGCTGAGCTTTGGAGGCTAGCCAACACTTATTAAGGTAAAGAGGCACAAGAAAAACCATCTACAATGGAGCTAGTAAAATGGTAGTTGCTGTAGAAACTGCCATTTCTGTCCAGAAATGAAAATATTTTCTGTAGCCAAAATATTCCAAAGAGTGATGAAATATTTTTCCTCAGAAAGGTGCCCTAGGGTTCAAAGAATAATTGGGATTTTTCTCAGGATTTTAGGGGCAAGAAAAATGAGGGTTGCTTTGGAGCACAAAGGGCTAGCTAGGGTTTAGGAGGGCAAAATGAATATTTTGCATTTAAGAAAAATATTCAAAGTGATATTTTGAGATGATCGAGTGATGATATGGTGGTTTGAGAAGGAGTAGAAGCACTTGGGTGAAAGTCAAGGGGTACCCAAGTGGTTAAGTCCAAATGAAATGATTCAAAAACTCCAAACTGAAATCCAAATCAACTGAAAACGAGGCAAAGAAGAGAGGGCAAAAACCAGGCTGTCACAAACCTCCCCCACTTAGAATGAATCTCGTCCTCGAGATTCGGTTGCTTGGGAAAACCATTCTGGATAATGTGCCCTTAGAAATTCTTCTGATTCCCATGTTGATTCTGACTCTGTGTGATGCTTCCATTGGACTTTGTAAAACTTCCTTTCTTTACTACGAGTAAGTCTTTCCATCTGATCCAAGATTTTGACTGGCCTCTCTTCGTAGGTTAAATCCCTTGCCAGCTCTATTTCTGTCAAATCGGTCTTTTTCTCCGGCGGCGATATGCATCGCCGTAATTGTGAAACATGGAACATGTTGTGTACGTCTGACAATTCAGGGGGTAACTCCAACTGACATGCAACAACACCCACTCGTGTCATAACGGGAAATGGGTCAATAATTCTGGGTGCCAATTTTCCATGAGTCTGAAATCTCTTGATACCTTTCATAGGCGTGACTCGAAGGTAGACATGTTCTCCGGGTTCAGAGCTGATCTGTCGGTGCTTTGCATCATAATAAATTTTCTGTCGAGATTTGGCCAACTGCAATCTGTCTCTCATTTCCTTGACTTGCTTCTCGGCTTCTAGCATGAGATCCGTTCCAAAAATATGGCTATCTCCGGTTTGAGACCAATTTAACGGAGTACGACACTTACGGCCATACAAAGCTTCATATGGTGACATATTTGAACTAGTTTGGAAGCTACTGTTATACGAGAACTCGGCGTACGACAAACAATCTTCCCATTTTGGGCCTTGGGCCAAAGCACAGGCTCGCAGCATATCTTCGAGTATTTGGTTTACCCGTTCTGTCTGTCCATCAGTCTGAGGATGATAAGTAGTACTGTATTTCAATTCCGTCCCTAAGGCTTGATGGAGACGGGACCAAAAAGCGGAGGTAAAAAGTGAACCTCGGTTAGAAGTGATGGTTCGGGGGACTCCATGCAGGCTGACTATTCTGGATACATACAGTTGTCCAAGCTCATCTGCTCGATACGAGGTTCTGATCGGGATGAAGTGGGCTACCTTGGTTAATGTATCCACTATGACCCAGATTGCATCATTGCCCCGTCGGGTCTTAGGTAGTCCTGTGATGAAATCCATACAAACATCATCCCATTTCCATTGTGACACTGGCAGCGATTGGAGAAGTCCGGCTGGCTTCTGATGTTCTGCCTTCACTTTGTTGCATATGTCGCAACAGGCCACGAAATAAGGAATGTCTTTCTTCATTCCATCCCACCAGAATATTTGTCGAATATATTTGTACATTTTCGTACCTCCAGGGTGAATTGAATACGAGGATTCGTGGGCTTCTGACAGGATCTTCTGCTTTAAATCCGCTTGATTGGGCACACAAATCCTACCCCTGAAGCAGAGGGTACCGAACTGATCCTTCGAGAAATCGGAAGTCTGATTTGCCACCACATGCTTGGCACGTTTCTGTAGATCAGCGTGCTCTAGATGGGCCTTCCAGATCACTTCCTCAAGAGTAGGGGTAACTTCCAAAATATTAGCAAGGCCAGCCTCAACTATGACCAGGTTGAGTTGAGCAATCTCTTCTTTAAGTTCAGGAGGCAAAGATTCCAATATGACATTTAAACTGACGGGCTTTCGACTGAGCGCATCGGCAACCACGTTGGCCTTACCCGGGTGGTAATTTATTCCAAGGTCATAATCCTTGACCAACTCAAGCCATCTTCATTGCCGGAGATTTAAATCTGGCTGAGTAAATATATACTTGAGGCTTTTGTGATCGGTAAAAATTTGGCACCTTTTCCCGATGAGATAGTGCCTCCAAAATTTTAAAGCATGAACCACCGCGGCCAATTCCAAATCATGAGTGGGATAATTTCCCTCGTGGGGTGGTAGCTGTCGTGAGGCGTAAGCTACTACCTTGCCTTCTTGCATAAGTACGCATCCCAGTCCTTGCCTGGAAGCGTCGCAATACACATCAAAACTGCCGTAGATATCTGGAAGAGTTAATACCGGTGCAGTTGTCAGCCGTTTCTTTAACTCGGTGAAACTTTTCTCACAGTCCTCAGTCCATTCAAACTTCTTATCCTTTTTGAGCAGCTCTGTCATGGGTTTAGCAATCTTGGAAAACCCTTCAACGAAACAACGGTAATATCCGGCTAATCCAAGAAAACTCTGGATCTGAGATACGGTTGTGGGTGGCAACCAATCGAGTACATCCTTTACTTTGCTTGGGTCCACGGCTATACCTTCGGCGGATAGCACATGTCCAAGGAATCCAACTTGCTTGAGCCAGAACTCGCATTTACTGAATTTGGCGTATAACTGATACTCACGGAGTCGTTGTAACACTACTCGGAGGTGTTCCTTATGCTCTTCTTCACTTCTTGAATAAATAAGTATATCATCGATGTAGACTACCACAAACTTATCGAGGAAGTCCATGAATACTTTGTTCATCATATGCATGAAGAAAGCAGTGGCGTTGGTGAGGCCAAAAGACATAACTATATATTCATAAAGACCGTATCGAGTGGTGAATGCGGTCTTAGGAATATCCTCCTTTTAATTTTGAGCTGATAGTATCCAGTCCGTAAATAAATCTTGGAGAATACTTTGGCCCCACTAAGCTGATCAAACAGGTCATCAATCCTTGGAAGTGGATATTTGTTTTTGATTGTGACATCATTTAGCTGACGGTAATCCACACATATGCGGAGGCTGCCATCTTTCTTGTCCACGAAGATAGCAGGTGATCCCCATGGTGAAGAGCTGGGACGGATATATCCTTTCTGGAGCATTTCATCAAGCTGTTTCTTTAGCTCCACGAATTCTGATGAAGGCATTCGGTAATACTTCTTGTGTATTGGTGTGGTCCCGGGCACAAGATCTATTACAAACTCAAGCTCTCGATCAGGTGGCATGCCTGGCAGTTCTTCTGGAAATACATCAGGAAACTCGCTGACCACCGGAATTAATTCCAATTCAGCCACTGCTATAAAGACCATTTCCTTTGAGGGTATGCTTCTATGAGCTTAAAATTTTGTAGTCTGTCCTTCTTGGCTAGTCAAAGTGACTTCTCGGGTCGCACAATTTATGCACACTTGATACCGAGTCAGCCAATTCATACCCAAGATAACATCCAATTTATCAGACTCAATAAGTATCAAAGAAGTTGGAAAACAGACTCCGTTGATACTGACTTCCAGATTGCGGCAGACTAGATTGTTTCTGATTAGAGATCCCGGGGTTTGTACCATCATATTCTTGCCCAAAAGCGAACAAGGAAATTTGTTTTGGGCAACAAAAGTCCGAGAAATAAAAGAGTGGGAAGCCCCAGAGTCAAATAAAATCACTGCAGATATGTTATTAACAGAAAACATACCAATGACGACTTCGGGGTTCTCTTGGGATTCATCAGCAGAGATGTGATGAATGTATCCCGTGATGTTGTGCTGGTTCGGGCATGCCTCCATATAATGGACTTGTGGCCTGAATATAGCATTTGTCCGGTTGTTCTTGGGACATTGTTTGGCATAATGTCTGGTTTGCCCACAACTGTAACAAGAATTGCTGCACAGACGCTCCTCTTAAATTGGGTTGGGTACGTCATTCTTGACTTGGGTGGTGGTCTTGTTAATATTTTGTTGCCAATTGGGCTTGTATGCTACCTGAGTCTGTTGCCAGGTACGAGCCTTCTGCACTGGTTGCATTTCCTTCCTTGGCTCAAACTTGCGCTTGTGATCATTGTTGGCAGACTTATTATCTGATACAAGCTTGTGCTCCCTTTCAGCAATGAAAGCCTTGTTCACCAGGGTTTGGAAGTCTGGGAAATCGAACATACTAAGAGTACACCGGAGTTGCGGGTTTAATCCACCAAGAAATCTGTCAATCTTTCTTTCCTCAGTGGCCATGTCATATTGAGAGTAACGTGAAAGATGATTGAATTTATGCAAATATTCTCCCACAGACTGACTTCCTTGGAGGAGCGCGAGAAATTCATGCTGCTTAGTCTTCATAATTCCTGCAGGGATATGATATTTCTGGTATCGATCCTTGAATCTTGACCAGGTAATTTCTTCATCAGCAGATCACATGGCTCTTTTATTTTCCCACCATATGGCAGCAACGCCTTCAAGTTAATGTGTTACAAATGGAACCTTATCTCTTTCATCAGTTTGAGCAACCTCAAGCTTCTTCTCCATAGTTCTCAACCAATCATCTGCATCCAAGGGATCCATGGCTTGACTGAAACTGGGAGGCTTGGTCCTTTGAAAATCTGATAGCTTGGAGTGATGACCGGGATGATTCCCATTCTATCCAACCACAGCTTGAAGACTTCTTAATATTTCAATCAGATCATTATTTCGTCTTTCCTCAAACATACACAGAATTTGCTCGGTGCAGGGCGGATTTGGCGGTGGAGGCTGTGGTGGAACGTACGGCTTGGGTGATTGTCCTGCCTGTCATGTGGAACGACGAACAGGAGAACCCTCGCGAATGTTGCTACTGCAGCCTCCCCGCGTCATCCTAATATGATTTTTCCCAAGCCAACGCAACCGAGATGAGAAGCATTCAAAATAAACTAGGGAGAAGCCAACAACAAAAGCCCAAGAAAAAACTGAAATGGCGAAGAAATTACGGCAAATAAATAAAGTTCCAACATAATTATACATAGACTCATACATGAAAGATAACATCATGCCAGGTCCAACTACTCTCATACATGAAACGAAACATCATGACTCGTATGAGTACATCCATACTCCATCCTGACGTCTGCGAATACTCGGAAGCTCTACTGTTCTGTTGATGCTGCGGGGTCCTCTCCTGAAGCGGACTCGGATCATGAACTGACGGGGTTAACTGAGACCTCCGGGTTAAAGGTGACACGACGATGCTGCCTCGATGGCTCTCCCTCCGGGGCAGGTGGAGGGTGAATCATCGGGGCTATAGGAGTGGCGAGAAGTGAAACCCACTCAGCGGGAGCACTAAGTGGACTCACTATCGTTGTGCCTGAGCTACTCGGAGGAGTAACCGGGGAAACATGGGAACTAGAACTGACAGGAATATAAGGAGTAAATCCTACAAATGCTGGAGTGGTGACTGATCTAGCAGAGACTAAAGCAAAGGCTAAAGCAGTACGGGCACGACTCAGCTCTCGAGCCAGCTCGTAGATCAGAAGATAACTAGCAGTGATATAGCGAGAAAGGTGGCTACCAACACTATCAGACTCCGGATCAATGACAGGGAAACGGACACGACCATTATCGTGCAGAGAAGGATAGTAGTGGAAACCTGGGTGGTTTTGCATCCGGACCTCGTTGTAGCAGAGCTCAACAAGTACCTCGAATGCAGCAAACTGGACGGCCTGAGAAGCGGTAGAAGCATAACCGATCCTAGAGGTACGGGTGTAAGTGCTGGAATCGGAACTGGTGCGCAGAGTAACCACGGCGTGATACTCATACACTGAGTCAGCTAGACACTCCCGGTACACACAATAGACTGGATCGTCACCGTGGGGGTACAACTGACGCCACATGTTACGAAGGAGATGCGGCGATGTGTACGGCATCAACTGCAACTAGCATGGATACAACACCGGAGCCATCTACACTCACAACCATTAGCAGGTTAGCATAAAAATAAAATCAGTGCATGCAATGCAACAACCAGCTACAAATGCTACCAACACTCAACTACAACTCATATCTAACGTCCAGTTAACTCGTCGTAGTCTAGCATGGCCTACAGTCGGCGCGGCTCTGATACCAATTGTTGTGGCACCCCGGCTCAGAGCAACCGGTTTACCATGCCTTGCCAGCCCAGAGACCTTGTCTTATAGCAACACACAACAACTTGGTACAGAAAAACAACCGCTTTATTGATGCTAGCGGATCAGAGTTTATATTACAACAGTTAGCGAGGCCAAGCGGCACACCCGGTGCGGCTGAACAATATGTACATTATTTAGTGAACATAAAGGGGCCTCGATCATGACAACTACGCGGCAACGGAACAACGTCATAGCGGAACTCCATAGCACAGGGACACCGATGTGGACACAATCTAGACTCGGACAGCTCTCCTTTCCAACGAGACTTTCCTGAAATCTGGCATGACACGCCAGGTCAGTACATTGAATGTACTTGCAAGCTCACAACGAGCATAAACATAATGACAAACAATATCATGATATTTAACCAATTAATAACAATGCAACAATATATCCAACATGCTGTGACTATGCTCAAGTAGTACTCGTCCATTAGACTGGCTTACCGAACGTGATCATTTCCAGATCACAAACGTGATGAACACAAAAACAAACTCGTGATCCTTATGGCAATCACAACCACGACCAATAAATGGCCCATGATCCTTACGGCGATCACAACCCGACCAATAAATGGCCCGTGATCCTTACGGCGATCGCAACCCGACCAATAAATGGCTCATGATCCTTACGGCGATCACAACCCGACCAATAAATTGAAGGAAATATGCCCTAGAGGCAATAATAAAGTTATTATTTATTTCCTCATATCATGATAAATGTTTATTATTCATGCTAGAATTGTATTAACCGGAAACATGATACATGTGTGAATACATAGACAAACATATAGTCACTAGTATGCCTCTTCTTGACTAGCTCATTGATCAAAGATGGTTATGTTTCCTAACCATAGACATGTGTTGTCATTTGATTAATGGGATCACATCATTAGGAGAATGCTGTGATTGACATGACACATTCCATTAGCCTAGCACTTGATCGTTTAGTATACTGCTATTGCTTTCTTCATGACTTATACATGTTCCTGTAACTATGAGAATTATGCAACTCCCGTTTACCGGAGGAACACTTTGGGTACTACCAAACGTCACAACGTAACTAGGTGATTATAAAGGAGTACTACAGGTGTCTCCGAAGGTACATGTTGTGTTGGCGTATTTCGAGATTAGGTTTTGTCACTTCGATTGTCGGAGAGGTATCTCTGGGCCCTCTCGGTAATGCACATCACTATAAGCCTTGCAAGCAATGTAACCAATGAGTTGGTTACGGGATGATGCATTACGTAACGAGTAAAGAGACTTGCCGGTAACGAGATTGAACTAGGTATTGGATACCGACGATCAAATCTCGGGCAAGTAACCTACCGATGACAAAGGGAACAACGTATATTGTTATGCGGTTTGACCGATAAAGATCTTCGTAGAATATGTAGGAACCAATATGGGCATCCAGGTCCCGCTATTGGTTATTGACTGAGAATAGTTCTAGGTCATGTCTACACAGTTCTCGAACCTGTAGGGTCCGCACGCTTAACATTACGATGACAGTTTTATTGTGAGTTTATAAGTTTTGATGTACCGAAGTTTGTTCGGAGTCCCGGATGTGATCACGGACATGATGAGGAGTCTTGAAATGGTCGATACATAAAGATCGATATATTGGAAGCCTATATTTGGACATCGGAATCGTTCCGGGTGAGATCGGCATTTTACCGGAGTACCGGGAGGTTACCGGAACCCCCCGGGGGGTTATTGGGCCTACATGGGCCTCGAGGGAGAAGAGGGAAGGAGGCAGGAGGGGGCCGCACGCCCCTCCCCTTCCTAGTCCGAATAGGACAAGGGAAGGGGGGCGGCGCCCCCCTTTCCTTCTCCTCTTCCTCCTCTTTCCCCCCTTCTCCTACTCCAACTAGGAAAGAAGGGAGTCCTACTCCCGATGGGAGTAGGACTCCCCCCTTGGCGCGCCCTCCTTGGCCGGCTGCCTCCTCCCCCCTGGCTCCTTTATATACGGGGGCGGGGGGGGGGGGCACCCATGGACACACAAGTTGATCTACGGATCGTTCCTTAGCCGTGTGCGGTGCCCCCCTCCACCATATTCCACCTCGGTCATATCGTCACGGAGTTTAGGCGAAGCCCTGCGCCGGTAGAACATCATCATCGTCACCACGCCGTCGTGCTGACGGAACTCATCTCCGGAGCTTTGCTGGATCGGAGGCCGGATATCGTCATCGAGCTGAACGTGTGCTAAACTCGGAGGTGCCGTACGTTCGGTACTTGGATCGGTCGGATCGTGAAGACGTACGACTACATCAACCGCGTTGTTATAACGCTTCCGCTTACGGTCTACGAGGGTACGTGGACAATACTCTCCCCTCTCGTTGCTATGCCATCACCATGATCTTGCGTGTGCATAGGATTTTTTTTGAAATTACTACGTTCCCCAACATAAATGGCCCGTGATCCTTACGGCGATCACAACCACGACCACACCTGGTCCAACTCAACATGATGGCCTTTCTGCCATCACCTCAGTGCATACTTAGTGTGCAAATTTATTAAGTGTTGACCCATGGTGTACCCTACTTTCGAGCGTGTCCGTAACCGTGGACTCGGCTATTGATAGATTAATATACTCTGGAGAGGTAGCGCACTGGACCCACACTACGGAACCCATGGCCTCGCACTCCCATTCGGGTGGACCAACGACATTCCGACGAAACCACTTCATTGCAATGACACTCTCCCAGCCACTCTGACTCAATCCCCATCGGGGTAGTCCTGGGTGGCCCCGTGTCTACCTCAAGACACATCGACCACCGTCGTGGCCACGATCCACTCTGGGACCCGGTACCAAAAACTTAACAACGGGCTCACAAGGTTATGCGTGCTTACCGGGCCAGGGTACAGCACGCCCATAACCTTCTCTAGATGGAGGCACCGACCATAGGCATGACAATGAAACGAATTAAGGCTGTCCCATACCGGCAAATGTGGTTGCACTGGGAAAGACTCATTTCAGCGGCACCATGACCCGGTCAACAACATATTCAAGTTGAGTTATTATCAGGCTCAACTTAAAGTGAAAGTAACCCGTGTCATAATGCCATGACATGCATCACCAAGATATGCATCACATATCAATGAAAATAACTAAGTCAACTACGCTCTCATGGAGCAATCATCAACTCATGATACTCCTCTGGTCAAGATCAAACTTCACTTAAACTAGAATCTTTTCTAGCAAACTCATCATTTTTCATCATGCAAAAATAATTTCACTAATTATTTATCTCCATAACCATATTATCTTATCATTACTCATAACTAAATCCTTGTTAGCTTATCAACTAGATTCACTTCAAACTTTCTGTAAATCAAGCATATTTAATATAACAAGCATCTAACAGAATATAATTATCATATTAATAATTAAAATGCATGAATAATCATAAGTTCAAGTAGGAAAATCACAAATATTGAAGTGGCACTAGAAAATGTTGCTGTGGCTTGCCTTAGTGCAGATGAGGTTCACAAGCCTCCTGGTGATCCTCAAGACAAACCTGCTCTTCTGAAAATAAATAAAACCACAAAAAGAAAACATCAAGAAACCTTCTAAAATTCACCAGAAAATCTAGACAGCAAGGAAAAATCCCATCTTTTGGGATCTGCTAGATTTTTGGACAAAGAACACAATGCAAAAAGAATCAATGCATTTGGACTTATAATAAAAAGTTATGGTTGTTTGAAGTTCTCTGGATTTAAATGAATTTGAATTAAAAATAAAACAGACTG
>NC_057807.1:177931745-177956594 GCF_018294505.1 Triticum aestivum | reverse complement strand
GGGGGGTGACGTCGAAGGCGTAAAAGCCCAGGGCACCACCACTCGTACCGCTTCGCGCACATACAGAGTGGATGACTAGCGGGCCCTGCTAGTCAGGTGAGAAGGAGGGGGAGAGGGAAACAGAGAGTCGCGGAGCTTCGCCGGTGCGCACGCCGGCAGCGAGGGCTCTTGGGACCAAACGAGAGGGGGGATTTGAAGGAGAAGATGATGGCGCACCTGCCTGTACCCGTAGCGTGGCTAGGGGTGGCCAGACGGCGTCGAAAACAGCCTCTCTAGTGGAGGCAGAGGGCAGCGGTCGTCGGAGACGAAGACGACGGCGACTAGGGGCGGCTCCAAGGGCTCCAACAGGGCAGAACGGCTTCACCGAAGAGTGGCAGAGGCCCTGGTAGGGTTGCCCTGGCCGGGGAGGGGCTGGAGCTGCTGGACGACCCGAGGGGATCGCCGGAGAGCTCAAGCTCGGGGACGGCAGCCCGCTGCCTGCCCGGCCGGGCTACGGCTTTCTACTAGCTTGCAGTGAGTGTGGGAGTGGCTGCGGGTGCTTGAGGAGGCTGGGGGCGGCAGCATTTATAGGCGAGTAGCGAGGGGGGTTCAGGCTCCGCCGGAGGACACCTGTCCACGCTGTCCGGCGACGAACGACGCTAGTGAGAGAGGGGGAAAAGGACAGAGTTCATGCGGGAACTATTGGCGAGCGCGGACAAGCACATCGGCGAGGGGGATGACGAGGAGCACAGTGCGCCGCACACTGTGTCGTTGGCCGGACCGTGTTCGTGCCTGCTGTGGCAAGCTCCGGCATCGGCGAGTGCTAGGGAGGAGTTAAGGGAGTGAAGACGGAGATGGTGGCGCGGTTTGGCACGCTTGGGCAGGCTGGACAGCGAGCACGCGCGCAACAGAGCGCTTGGCGGCACTCAGAGCGCGTGTTTTGCATGCCAGCACGCCTAGACGAACGCGGTCACCGTGTGAACTTTGACATCATGCCAACCTAAGTGCTAACTTCATGTCTGACGTGTAGTCCTGGGTAGATTTGAGTGTTACTACGGTTGGGTTTGGTTCCAGGTGCAGTAGAAATGAATTTGTACTCCAAGTAAGTTTCTGGACAGTAACTTTGGAGGTTTACTGTGGTCAAACCATTGGGAGTTGAGGGCCGAGCTTTGGAGGCTAGCCAACACTTACTAAGGTAAAGAGGCACAAGAAAAACCAGCTACAATGGAGCTAGTAAAATGGTAGTTTCTGTAGAAACTACCATTTCTGTCCAGAAATGAAAATATTTTCTGTAGCCAAAATATTCCAAAGAGTGATGAAATATTTTTGCTGATAAAGGTGCCCTAGGGTTCAAAGAATAATTGGGATTTTCTCAGGATTTTAGGGGCAAGAAAAATTAGGGTTGCTTTGGAGCACAAAGGGCTAGCTAGGGTTTAGGAGGGCAAAATGAATATTTTTCATTTAAGAAAAATATTCCAAGTGATATTTTGAGATGATCCAGAGATGAAGTGGTGGTTTGAGAAGGAGTAGAAGCACTTGGGTGAAAGTCAAGGGGTACCCAGGTGGTTAAGTCCAAATGAAATGATTCAGAAACTCCAAACTCAAATCCAAATCAACTGAAAACTAGGCAAAGAAGAGAGGGAAAAAACCAGGCTGTCACAACCGAGCTATCTTCGTGAGGTGCGGACCGGACTCTTTTGGCAATGTCATTGGTCTTGATGGCCGATGAACAATTCGACTTCATAAGGACGCCTTGCACCTCGGCTGTTAGGGCCGCGGTGTGCTCTTCAGTACAGAGGGAGCGCTCCATATTTCCATTAAGTGTGATGACGCCACATCGTCCGGGCATTTTAAGCTTCAAATAAGCATAGTGCGGGACCGCATTAAAATGGGCGAAAGCAGTTTGTCCGAGCAGTGTGTGATAGCCACTTCGGAAAGGGACGATATCAAAGACCAGTTCTTCACTATGGAAGTTGACCGGAGAGCCGAATACCACTTCCAATGTTAATGAGCCCGTACAACGGGCCTCCATGCCGGGTATCACTCCTTTAAAGGTAGTGTTACTAGGCTTGATTCATGATGGGTCGATGCCCATTTTACGGACATTGTCTTGATAGATCAAGTTAAGATTACTCCGCCATCCATAAGGACTCTAGTGAGATGGTATCCATCGAAGATAGGATCAAGTACCAAGGTGGCCGAATCCCCATGATGGACATTGGTTGGATGATCTCTACGATCAAAGGTGATCGGATAGGCCGACCATGGATTGAATTTTGGGGCGACAGGCTCTACGGTGTAGACATCCCTTAGTGCGCGCTTGCGCTCCCTTTTGGGTATGTGCGTGACATAGATCATGTTCACTGTTTTTACTTCGGGGGGAAACTGCTTCTGACCCCCAGTGTTCGGCTGACGGGGCTCATCGTCGTCCTTGCTTGGAGGTCCCTTCCCCTTGTGTTCGGTATTTAACTTACCGGCCCGTTTGAAAACCCAACAATTTCTATTGGTGTGGTTGGCAGGCTTGTCGGGGGTGCCATGAATCTGACAGGGCCTCTCGAGGGTTTTTTCTAAATTGGATGGACCATCCCTGTTGCCTTTGAAAGGTTTCTTCCGCTGACTGGATTTAGAACCATTGAAATTGGCATTGACTATCATGTCTTCCGTGTCATCGTTGTTGTTCTGACGATTTTTTTCATTGCGGCGTGGCCTGCCATTGCCGTCCCTGGCCTCAGAGGTGCTGGGGTCACTAGAACTATTGCTTCTATGAGCTAGCCAGCTATCTTCGCGTGCGTAGAAGCGGGTCATAATTGTTGTAAGGGCTGCCATGGTTTTCGGCTTTTCCTGCCCGAGGTGTCGGGCGAGCCATTCATCACGGACATTGTGTTTGAAGGTCGCTAAGGCTTCGGTATCTGGATAGTCCATGACTTGGTTCTTTTTAATGAGGAACCGATTCCAAAGTTTGCGAGCTGACTCTCCGGGTTGCTGGACTATGTGACTTAGGTCATCGGCATCCGGTCGTCGGACATAGGTGCCCTGAAAGTTGCCTGGAAAGCATCTTATAAGTCTTCCAACTCCCAATGGAGTTCTCTTGGAGGCTACTCAACCAGTGTCGTGCTGGTCCCTTTAACTTCAAGGGGAGGTATTTGATGGCATGAAGGTCATATCCGCAAGCCATGTGAATGTGGAGAAGAATATCCTCAAACCAGACAGCAGGGTCTGTTGTTCCATCGTAATGTTTGATGTTTATAGGTTTAAACCCTTTTGGAAATTGGTGCTGCATTACTTCATCAGTAAAGCACATAGGGTGTGCGGCACCTCTATACCTGGCTACATCACGACAGAGTTCAGATGACATCTATGTACGGTGCTGAGCGCAAACTTGATGGTGTTCATCGTGCCAGGTTTGGTGGCCATCATCTCGTGCCGGAGCACGTCCTCTAGATCTGTAGATCGATCTGGTCTGGCCAGCTTTATTGTCCATGTCCTGACGTAAGTCATAAGTGTAGTCCGATGCCGCTGTCTCCTTGCCTGTACGGCGAGGTGATGCGGGCTGGTGTTCGGCGTGATATGCTGTTTCGTCCTGTCCACGTGGTGGTCGTCTGGTTGATCAGCCTAATTATATTTTGATGGAATTGGCTCGAGGGCTTCATCGTAAAATTGTGGCAGCAGCCTGTGCTTGGGGTAACTCTTTACTAGTCGCTCGAGGCCATACTCTTAGGACCTTGGTCCATCTATCATTGAGCATGTCCTGTTCAGCTTGAAGCTATTGCTGTTTCTTTTTAAAGCTCTGTGCAGTGGCGATGAGTTGTCGCTTGAAGCGTTCTTGTTCAAGGGGTTCCTCTTGGACGATAAAATCTTCGTCTCCGAGGCTCACATCCTCCTCGGAGGCAGGTAAGTAGTTGCTGTCTTCCGAGTCCTCGTGATTAGTGTGTTCGGGGCTGTACTTGTCAGATATCCGGTTCTGGCAAAACCCTTAAGATTCGAACTCTAGGGTGCGCACGAAGATCTTCTCCTTACCAATTCACGCCCCAAAACCTCGCCGCGATTCTAAGCTAGCACGATGAACAACACAAGGGACATGAGGTTTATATTGGTTCGGGCCACCGTTGTGGTGTAATACCCTAATCCAGTGTGTGGTGTGGTGGATTTCCTCTGGGCTGATGATGAATAGTATAGAGGAAGAACAGCCTCGCGAGGGGTGTTCTTGAGCTAGTGCGGTGTTCTACTAGGGAAGGATTTGATGATCTCTACTGTGGTGGCTATCTCTATTTCTAGAGGCCATGGTCCTCTTCCCAAATATTGAGTGGGAAGGGAGCCAACAACGACCATTTTGAAGGGGGACAGCTAGTACAAGCTATCCTGACTAAAGTTGGTCTTCGACTGCCAAAGGCACTGGTGATGACGCCGTCTTGGGATCCACGGTGATCTCCGTCCTGCCTCTCTGCTGGTCTTGGTCTCGTTGCACCGATATGGAAACCTTTGCCTGATGCCTCGGTACTCCGCGCCTGCGCTTGCCCCCTTTGCACCAAAGAGGAAGCGAGGACACTGCACTGGCTGGCGCTCGCCTGGTCTTGATCGTCATGGCTTGCGTCACGAGCACCTCGCGAGGTACTCCTTGCCTTGATCTCTCTGCCTCCTCGCGAGCCTGCCTGTTGAGGCCGCCCCTAAGGAAGCCTTGTGTCATCCGCCCCGTGATGCTTGGCCCCTCGCGAGGGTCTTGAACTTGAGTTGATGAAGATGGGCCGTACTGGGCCACTGCTGAGCCACGCCGCAGGCCGCAGGCCGTAGGCAGGCAAGTCTGGGGACCCCCGTTCCCAGAACGCTGACAGTAGCCCCCGGGCCCATGGCGTGCTTGGACTTGGCTTAGCGGCGAAGCCAAAGGGCAAGTGCGGAGCGCCACGGGCCCCAACAGCCTACGGCCTTGGTCGCCGCGTAGCGGTTGATTGGACGTGGGCGTCTCCGCTTCCCCATGCTGCGTCGGCAACTGCCCGAGTTGACGAGTCCCTGCTGCATGCAAAAAGAGTCATCATTACCTGCGATAATGGAGGCTGACGGTTGGCCTCCTTTGGACTATAAGTACGAAGGGGTGTGAGCCCCCGTTGTCCATCTCTTCTTGCTCCGCTTGCTTCTTCTTCTTTGCTCCTCCTCCATCTTGCTGCCAGTGGCACCGATCCGCCGGTTCTCAGCTGAGGAGAAAGGAAAGGCCCCCCAGCAGGGGCCTGACCCGCTCCCACCAAAGAAACGGCCGGTCCCTGGCCGCCGCGTCGAAGTTGCGGGGCCGGGGATGTCGAGGCCTTGGTATGAGCAGCCGCCTCCTGGGTTCCCGCTTCCTCTGTACGCCCGGGCCGAGGGCCCTGAGAAGGAGACACCGAGCGACGCCGCCCGCGCCGTCGGTGAGGCCGACGGGCCATGGCGGTGCACACCATTGCTCCTGGAGTCCAAGCCGCGGACTTCTCTCGCGAGCTCGTGCTCCATGCTGTGATGCCTCCGAGCACCTGGATCCGCTTTCCTCCCTTCTTCGCCTTCGAGATACCGCCGAGGGAGCCTCTCGAGCTTTGGTTGTAGCACGTCGACTGCGGTACCCCGGCAACCGGAGCGGAGGTTGAAGTAGTCACTCCGGGCAAGGTTTACATGACCCGAGGCTGGGGCTAGATTTCCCGGGTCTGCCAAACAGGGGGTGCCCTCGTGATTCATTTCGAATACGATGGCGCCTCCTTGATGCTCTTCAAGGTCTTCGATGCAGATGGCCGCCGGCTGGGGTGCTGCCCTAGAGGTGGCAGCCAGGACATCGATATGGCAAGGGCTAGGCCTGCCACCCGCTTCCGCAACAGCTTCTCCGGCAGCAGTGGCGATGCTTGGGAGTCCAGCGACTCTCCCGAGCTCTTCGTGACTCCGGAGATGAGCGACGACAGCTACGTGCCCCCGAGCTCGCGTCGTGCCTGGAGCAAGGCGGCTGCATCAGATCGCCGGCGCGGCTGATCTGGATGGGGTTGGCGCCGGCCTCCCGTGGCCCACTGTTGATGATGGCGTCGGCCATGGGGGCGCGTGTAGTTATGGCTCCTTAGGATTCACACCTTTTGTTCCCTGCGAGGAATTAATTAAACACCCCGTGGGGGCATGTAAAGGGTCCGCAATGTTTTTTGTTGATATTATCCTTATTATGAAGCGGTGCAAATGCATGTCCTGTTCCGGCTTGGCTCCCCCTTTCTAACCTCGCGATGACTTGGTGCTCTACGCTGACAGGTCCCGGTCCCCAGGCAGGCTTCAGCCGTCGCTGGTATGCCAAGTCGCGATGCCGTGGTCAAGGCCAAGAGGTGAGCGGCCCGAGGTCCAGTAAGAGCCCCCGAGGCGCGATGCTCAGGAGGTCCCCTTTAGCATTCAAGCAGCCACCGTAAGGTGAGAAAGGAAGGCAACGTCACCGCCACAGAGCTGCATTAAGTGGAGGTTTTGTGTCGCATCAATTAGCTATTCCAGGGGGGAGACTTATCTCAAAAGCATGGAGTTGTTCATTCGCGAGGCGCCGGACTTGCGCGTCTGGAGCCGGGATGTAGCTGGGATGTAGCTGGGCTAGGCCTTCGCGAGCTTCCCCTCTCTTCCCCGCACTCTCCTTCGTGCTCTACGTCCTCAGGTCCCGACCCTCGAGCAGGCTCAGCCGCCGCTGGTATGCCAGGTCGCGATGCCGTGGACAAGGCCAGGGGGTGAGGGCTGGAGAGCAAGTAAGAGTTCCTGAGTCGCGATGCTCAGGAGCCCTCCTTGTAACGTGCAAGCGGATCGCGCGGGCAAGAGAGAAAGAGAACTCGCGATGCCTCCCGTTTTAGGCCTAAGGAAGTCCCTGTAAACCAACATGAGAAAAGCACGGGATGCCATTACGTTTGCCAGCCGGCCATTGGTTGCTCTGAGAGTGTGGTGAGGGCACTGAGGGCCTGGTGAGGTGACACTTGCGGGGCTGCCGCGGGCCAGAGCTCGACCACTCAGATTTGTCGATGTTGCAGGTACGGACCCATGCACAAGCACCATGCCAGCGCGAGCGGCTTCAAAGGTAGGTGTCAATCGAGCAGGTGATTATCACAGGCAGCTTAAGCATGAAAGGCAAATTGACTTAGATAAAAGCAGGAAGGATACATGCCACTGGGTCAGGCCCAAGCGGCTTGGGGATGATGCAGCCCGAGGGACGCCCCCGGCAAGGTAAACTAAAGACATAAGCAAAAGGGATACATGCCACAGGGACAAACCCACACGACCTGGGAATGATGCAGCCCCGAGGGCGCTCCCAGCTGAAATGAACTCGAAAGATGTCACCTGGTTCCGTTGTAGAGGGGGTGCTGAAGATGCTGAAGACGTGTGGTGATGAGGCCAATCCTCACGAGCAACCGGAGCCCTGAGCCTCGGGAGGCTCCGGGGGTCCGGGCGGTTCCTCGAGGACCATCTCCATCTCTGCCAGGACCGCGTGGTGCCTGGCCTCCTGAGCTGCCAGAATGCTCCGCAGATGACATTGGTGAGTGGCAGCCGTGTTCGGAAGGCCAAAATGCATGCGAACGTAGCTGTGCGGCGGACCCTTGCAACGTCCCATGCATGAAGGCCAGAAGCGCTCCTAAGACGCGGCTCAGTTGAGCCCTGGGTAGTCGAGGCAGACGCGCATCCCGCCATCCTCACCTGGATGGGGAGCTACGCCGCGTAGATGGTTGTCGCATATGACTCTTGATTCCTGCAGCTCCAGAGTGGTCTTGGTGATGAACTCCTGAGGGTTGGGCCTTCCTTGCCCCGTGCCTTCCCGAGGGAAACATGTTGTGAAGCACGCCTCCAAGTGGTGCCCGAGCGCCTCCCTCGTGATCTTGGCAAAGTTTGAGGCCCTCCAGAAGTGAGCCCCCGAGCCCTACCCGAGGAGGGCACCGGGAGCGCCTTCCTATGCGATGGAGGGAGGCGCCCCTTGCACGGGCGCGGATCCTGATGCGACACCTCTGGAGATGCCAACCTCCTGAGGCCTTGAGCTGGGCGATGTCTTCTTCTTCTTAGGAACTGCCACGGGAGGGTTGTCGCTCCTGTTGTCTGGGTCCTCGATTAATGCAGCTTGGAAGGCGCACTCGAGGGAGCACACCGCATCCTTCTATTGGCAGGGGACTGTGATGATTCCGCCGCTTCCCGGCATCTTGAGGACATTGTAACCATGGTGAGTTACCACCATGAACTTGGCCAGGGCTGGATACTCGAGGATGGCATTGTATGGTAGGCGAATGTGGGCAATGTCGAAGTCGATGAGCTCGGTGCGGTAGTTCTTGCGCTGTCCAAAAGTGACAGGGAGGCGAACCTGCCCTATTGGAGTAGTGGAGCCATCAGTGAGCTCTGAGAAAGGCTTGGTCGGCTGAAGTTGATCATAAGGCACTTGAAGGTTGTTGAACATCTCGACGGATAGAATGTTGAGTCCTACGCCTCTATCGATGAGGGTCCTGGTAACTTGCATGTTGCTGATGACTGGGGAGCAGAGCATTGGGAGGATGCCAGCTGTAGCCGCACACTTGAGCTAAACATGATGGCGCACATGGACCACCTGAGAGAGCGTGTGGCCTCGAGCTTGGGGAGGACTACATTCACCTCGCGAGCAAACTGCTTGAAGATGCGTTGAGAGGCTGGGGCTTGGGCACAGCCCAGGATGCAAGCGATAGCACGTGGCTCCTGGAAGCCCCCAGTCCCCTCGTCCTGGTGGTGGTCATCAGTCCTTCTTGGCGGTGGTGGCAGAGGAGGAAGGCCTGCATTGCCCTGCGGGCGATCCTCGCGAGGCTAATCCCTCCAAGCCCCCTCGTGAGGCTGGTCCTGCCAGCGATCCTCGCGAGGGCGGTCACGCCACTCCTGGCGAGGGCCTCGGTCGTCCCATCGTCCTGCACCTCTTCCTCCTCCTCGGCCGTAGCCCCGGTCGTTGCGCTCGGGGCATCAACCGATGCGTCATTCTCGAATGGCTCTGAGCTCCTGGCATTCGTTGGTGTTGTGGGTGTAGAGGTTGTGGTAGGAACAGAATCGGCTACCCTTGGACGACTTTGGCTGGTCCCTGCCGTGCTTCGTGTCTGGTTCTGCTGCGAGCACAGCCGCTCCTTTGCGCTTCACGTCCTTGGCCTTGGCTTTCTTCTCTTCTGGGTCAGCAGCTGGAAGCTCGAGGAGGGAGAGGCGCCCCTCCTCAGCTCTTGCGCACTTGGTCGCCAGGTTGAACAGCTCCAGAGATGTACACAGATCCTCGTGGATGGTGAGCTCCTCCTTCATATTGATGTCATGGACACCGTCAAAGAACGCTAAGATGATGGCCTCCTCCATCACCTTGGGGATCTTGAGGTGAGCACTGTTGAAACGCTGGATGTACTTTTGCAGGGTCTCTCCAGGCTGCTGCTTGATGCGGCGTAGGTCACCCATGACCAAAGGGCGGTCGCAAGTGCCCTCGAAGTTGGCGATGAAACGACTGCGCATCTCGTCCCAAGAGGAGATCAAGCCGGGAGGCAGGTTCAGGAGCCAGGTGCGGGCACCATCCTTGAATGCCATGGGAAACCAGTTCGCCATGACCTTTTCGTCTCCATTGGCCGCCTTGATGCCCAGCTCGTAGAGCTGCAGGAACTCTGTAGGGTCGGCAGTGCCGTCGTAGCAAGGAGGCAGATCTGGCTTGAACTTGCCTGGCCAGGTGACGCTGCGCAGCTCGGTGGTGAAGACACGGCAACCTGCCATTGCCACAGGAGCTTTTTGCAGACGCGGGGCCTTCTCTTGGTGGTTCCTGCGTGCCGCCGCCAGGGGCAGCACGGGGTCTTGACGTGCTGGTGCAGGGATGTGGTCTTGACGTGCTGGAGCAGGGAGCATGCGAGCGCCTTCTTGGGGCCGAGGGATTTCTTGGCAGCTCCTTTCTTGTCGCGCGGGCCCGCCTTGGAGCCAGGGCGCCTTCTTGTGGAGGAGGTGTGGCAGAGGCACCTCCTTAGCTGCATCGCCCATGCAGGACGGCGGACGAGGCATCGAGAGGGATGGTGCAGGGGAGCCCCCTGCGGCGCTGACGAGCTCGGTGATGCGAGCGAGCCACTCCTTGTAGAGGTCGTCGACGGGGCGGTAGTTCAGGAGCTCACGTGCCAGGAGCAACGCGGCCTGCGCGTCTGTGGGAGCGCGACGAGCGTGAGACGACAAACCAGCTAGAGTTAGTGACGGAGTGGCAGTGCGGCCTTCTCGCTGCACCGAGGGATGCATCGACGATGCTTTCTGCTCGTTCCCCGCCGGGCCGGTGGCGGCGTTGGTGTCAGGCGAGGGAGAACGACGAGGAGGCCCACCGACGGGAGCTGTCTAGGCGACACGAGCGGCGAGAGCAGCCTGGCGCTCAGCGCGAGCTCGGCGAGCATCTGCCATGGATGCGACGAAACAATGGAACGCAGAACGATGGAAAGAAGATTCCGGTGCACCCCTACCTGGCGCGCTAAATGTCGGATATCGGGTTCCGGCAAAACCCTTAAGGTTCGAACTCTAGGGTGCACATGAAGATCTTCTCCCTACTGATTCACGCCCCAAAACCTCGCCGCGATTCTAGGCTAGCATGATGAACAACACAAGAGACACGAGGTTTATACTGGTTCGGGCCACAGTTGTGGTGTAATACCCTAATCCAGTGTGTGGTGTGGTGGATGAACAGTATAGAGGAAGAACAGCCTCGCGAGGGGTGTTCTTGAGCTGGTGCGGTGTTCTACTAGGGAAGGATCCGATGATCTCTACTGTGGTGGCTATCTCTATTTATAGACGCCTTGGTCCTCTTCCCAAATATTGAGCGGGAAGGGAGCCAACAACGACCATTTTGAAGGGGGACAACTTGTACAAGCTATCCTAAGTAAAGTTGGCCTTCGACTGCCGAAGGCACTGGTGCTGACGCCATCTTGGGCTCCACGGTGATCTCCGTCCTGCCGCTCTGCTGGTCTTGGTCTCGTTGCACCGATATGGAAACCTTTGCCTGATGCCTCGGTACTCTATGCCTGCACATGCCCCCTTTGTACCAAAGAGGAAGCGAGGACACTACGCTGGCTGGCGCCCGCCTAGTCTTGATCGTCATGGCTTGCATCACGAGCACCTCGCGAGGTACTGCTTGCCTTGATCTCTCTGCCTCCTCGCGAGCCTGCCTGGTGAGGCCGCCCCTGAGGAAGCCTTGTGTTGTCCGCCCTGCGAGGCTTGGCCCCTCGCAAGAGTCTCGAACTTGGGTTGATGAAGACGGGTCGTACTGGGCCACTGCTGAGCGACGCCGCCGGCCGTAGGTAGGCAAGTCTGGGGGCCCCCGTTCCCAGAACGCCGACAGTACTGACCCTCCTCCCTCTTGTCCTGTTCAAATGTGGGTTCAACGGGGTGGTCGTGGTCTTCAGCGTTATCTGGGGTTTCATTATCTCCGGTGCCGGTATCACTATCCTTTGCCCGATGCAATCATGAGTGGCGCCGCTGACACCGACGCTTTGGTGGTTCATCGACGGGCTTGTCCTTGCCTGGATCTTGAATGCTATCGTCATCCTTCTTTTCAGGAGTGTACACCATGTATACATCATAGGTAGAAGTGGCTGTCCAGTGCCCAGTGATAGGCGGGTTTTGGCTTCGTTCGGCGTCGACATCATCGTCCATGTCGTCGATGTCCTCGGATGTGTAGTCTAGCATGTCGGTTAAATCCTCGAAAGTGGCTATTCAGTGGGTGGTGGGGTAGGGTGTAAAACTCTCCGACCTCAGCCCCCAGCCTGTGCTGGGTATAGGTCAGAGGCAAGGCTTCTGTAATGGCAAGAGATTGTATTAAGCCCAGTGCTTTGTCTAAAAGTGAAAGCTGGATGGGGTCTGCGGATCTGCGGGGCCAAGTACTTGATCGAGCCCGATGGATGCAGACCTCGACAGTTCGGATTTACCGTCCACAGGCGAGCCCGACTCTCCAGTAACTGGGAGAGTCCCGTTTGAATCCGGGTTTACCAACGGTGCAATCACATCTGGGTCTCCGGTTGAGAGTTCCATGATAGGAGAGAGTTCGGCGGGGTCGCTCCTCTTGTCATCAGACAACACGATCTGCCCCGGATCTAAGGCCGAGGCAGGTGTGAATATTGACCCCTGCAACGGATCTGATAGTGGATCCGAAGGGCCTTCTTCATGAGGGTGGGTAGCGGCAGTCGCGACCGCGAACCCCTCGAAGATCAGATCTCCTCGGATATCAGCGACATAATTCAAGTTCCCAAACCTGATCTGGTGACCAGGGGTGAAACTGTCGACCTGCTCAAGGCGGCCGGCCGAGTTGGCACGTAGTGCAAAGCTGCCAAACACAAAGACCCGTCTGGGGAGAAAAGTCTCCCTGGACACTGCATCATTGTTGATGAAGAGGCGCGCCATCAATCCTTCTGTTGACAACACAACAGAGCTCTCAATGAAAGCACCAATGTTGGTTTCAAAACTGGCAGATCTCGGGTAGGGGGGCCCAAGCTATGCTTCTGAGGATCAATGGTAACAATGGAGAAAGGGACACAAGGTTTACCCAGGTTTGGGCCCTCTTAAAGGAGGTAAAACTCTACATCCTGCTTGATTGTATTCGATGAGTATAGGGGTTACAAGAGTTGATCTACCTCGAGATCGTAATGGCTAAACCCTAGCTTGTCTAGCCTATCAATATTATGATCCTGCCTTTGGTCTAAACCCTCTAGTTTATATAGACATCGGAGGGGCCTAGGGTTGTACAGAGTCGGTTTACAGAGAAAGGAAATAACATATCCGAACACCTAATCTTGCCGTTCATGCATACATGAGTCCTAACCGGACACGGGAGGTGGTCTTCTTCCTTCATCTTCACAGCCCATCAGTACGGTCCATATTGAATAGGCCGGACGCCTGAGGACCCCCTAGTCCAGGACTCCCTCAGCATGGGCCAGGAGGAGCCCCTGGGATCAGTGAGTTGCCTGATGAGACTGTGATGGCTTTGTGCTCCCCCTCCCCCTCCCCTCCCGTTGTGCTCTCGTCCCTCCATCCGCCCCCTTCCCCGTGTCGTGCTCCCGCACCGCGGCGAGCTCCAGTGCCGCCTCCCTCCCCATCGGTTGGTTGGGTGGCTCTCGCCTCCTCCCCGTCTTCGTGTTATGGTCCGTCCTGTGGGCAAAAATCACAAAAATGACCTATGGACGAAAAGAATTCATGATCTGAACTGCTTTCAAAAAAAATTTCATGCAGCTGACCCTTTCGGGTGGCGCCCAATAGAAAGGCGTCACACCCTACGGTGCAGCGCCTAGCGCTCAGGCGCTGCAGTGCTTGCCAATGTGGGACCGCCGGGCCCCTCATCGAGTAGTGCAGCGCCTAAGATCTAGGCGGCACAAATGTAATGTGCAACACCTAGCTCATAGGCACCGTACTTCTTGATTATTAGTTACGCGGTTGCCCTCCCCCACCCCACCCCACCCCATTCCCCCAAGAACAGAAGCACTTAGGCACCGGCTTCCTCCTCCCCCCTCCTCAAATCTGCTCCAAATATGAAGTTTTTCTCCGTGGATTTTGAACCTCTCCATCCCTCAAGGTAATCTCCTCTGATCCCCTCGTTTTCATCCAAAAAAATGCTTACGTTTGCTCATTTTTTGCTAGTTGGGGGAAACCCTAGGTATTTTTGGATCTTGAAATTTGTGTGGAGATATGAGATGTTTGTGAACCAATATGATTTGGATAGGCTTGTTAATAGGTTAGGGTTAGGTTTATGGGTGTTGTTATGTTGGGGCTAGAGTTAGTGTTGTTAGTATGTTAGTGTTGTTATGTTGTGCTAGGGTTTGGGTTGTTAAGTGGGGGTTAGGGTTATTGTTTCATATCTATGCTAGGGCTTTGTATTTTGTGTTAATATTCGGTTGACTACTTATGGAAGATGTGTTATGTTGTGTTAATTATTGTAGGGATTGTAAGGACATGTGTGTATGTTCATCATGTGGACAAAGACACCTTTTTGAAAGGAAATATTGAACTGGACCCAGATGATCTTGACTTGGTGTTTGATAGTAGTCCTAGCTATGTCGAGCTCTTGAAACAAGTGATGACAGATTTGAATAGGATGGACCCAAGTGATATCGTTGAGTTTGAGGGAATGCATAATGTTGGTCTTGGAATGCACATCCGTCGAAGGACCATGCATGTGAACTTCGAGCAACGTTGGGTTGCATACAAGGAGCCGGTGGCCGAATCTCTAGACAAGGCTCTTGAGTTATTTTCTACGAAGAAGGTTGATCCTAGTTTAGCTTTTGACTTGAACCAGGACGCCTCCCCGTTGGTTGCTAGTACTCCTCCTCCCACGGACCAAGCTGAAATTAGTGAACCTCCTTTGACTCAACAAGTGAGGCCAACATTGACCCCGATGTCAAACAACCAAAATGATGCTATGCAAGAGGACAATGTTGACCATGAGTACAATGACAATGAAGTTGATCTCCATGACAACAATGTGGGTGATCTTGATGCATATTATGTGCAAGAGACACTGGACCCTTCCATCCCTTATTCTTGTGGCTACGCATCGGAGTCAGATGACGAAGGTCCCGGCGAAGAAGTTGACGAGGAGGGCTTCACGGTCAAGGAGGCCGAAGCTTTCAAGAAGGTATTCCGGCGGGATCATTAGACACCATTGTTCAACGATGTTAGTCTCGCGGAAGAAGCGGTGGTAGACGGTGGCAAAGTTATATTTCTTGGAGTTAGGCCAACTTCTCACTGTGACTTAGAGCACGACAAGAATGGGATTTCTCCCGGGTCTAAAGATGTGGCTCGATGATTACTCGGTTGCGCATTATCGTCCACACAAGGTGCTCAACTCGGACGTCAATGTGCGTTACATGGTTGCATGTGAGGAGCCGCGATGTCCATGGATTGTGCGGGCAAGACCATGGAAAGGAGGACCCACTTGGCACGTATTGAGTTGTGTACCAAGCCACCTTTGCCGAGGGAAGAAGGTGGATGGAAAGGTTGCGTCCCAAGACCACAGACAACTCATGCCCGAGTTCATTGCTTACAGGCTTTCCAACTCAATATCATCACTTCCAACCATGAGCATTCAACAAGTGATGGACCTTGTGAAAGCCATAATTCATTACAAGGTGAAATATGGCAAGGCATGGAAGGCCACTACAGGAATCAGGCACTTTTTCGTCTGCGATGGCGGATGGCAAAGGCATGCCCGACGCAAGGCAAAGCCCTTTGCTATCAGCCAGCAGATGGCCCCACATCCGGCTGAATGAACTACGACAAAGGGCTGTTTTGCCGTCTGCTTTAATAAAGCGGATGGCAAAGAATTTTTTCGTCAGTCATCCAGAGCAAGCAGAAGGTAAAGGACGTGGACGACAGAGGGATAGGGTTAGGTCCGTTAGTTGGCTAATGGCGCGTTGTGCCGTCTGCTGGCAGATGACAAAGACCTTCTTTGCCGTCTGCCAGCAGACGACAAAGTGTCCAAATAGGCCAGCCCAGGTAGCTGCCACGTGGCAGCTTTGCCGTCCGTTGGCAGACGACAAAGAAGCAAAGGTATTTGCCGTCTGCCAGCAGACGACAAATTGTCCAAATAGGCCAACCCATGTGCCCCCAGGTTGCACAGGTAGCTGCCACATGGCAGCTTTCCCGTGCGCTGGCAGATGACAAACTTCTTTTCCGTCCACTGGCAGACGACAAAGTGCCTGTATTGCCCCTGCTAATTTTGTTTTTTCTTAAATTCAATCAATTTCACACACACACACACACAACACACACACACACACACATATATATATATATATTCATTTCAAAATACTTTCAACAATCATACATATCCCTGCCATATGGATATGCTTATCCAACACATATATATACCAAATCAAAAGTCCATATCCAACATATCCAACAATTAAGCAAAAAGTATATATACAATGGTTTCATCCAGACATACATATATAGGTATCAAGTTTCACATTGTTCATCCTACAAAATCAAAACAAAAAGGAAGGACAAGGACAAGAGTAGACTCCATCAACGCAAGCTTCCATGATCTGAAGCAAATCTGCAAATTGGGAAAGAAGCAAGTTAGAAGAAGAAGACTAGAAGAAGAAGAAGACTAGAAGACTAGAAGACGAAGAGGAAAAAGAAGAAGATTTTTTCTTCTCTTTCCTTTTCTCCTCTTGTTTATCTTCTTCTTCTTCTAACTAAGGTAACCTAGGTAATTATGCCATTTTTATCTACTAAGCATATTAAGTCATTTTGGAGGAAAAAATGCTAAGTGTAGGTCATTTTAGAGCTAACCTAGGTAAATAGGTCATTTTGGAGCTAAGTAAGGTATTATGTCATTTTCGATGAAAATAAGCTAGGTATATGACATTTTGGAGGTAACCAAGATTATTATGCCATTTTTGACCTAAGTATGCTAAGTATGTCATAAATGAACTAAATAAGCTAAGTATAGGTCATTATTGAGCTAACCTAGGTAGTTATGCCATTTTTGAGCTAACTAAGCATATTAAGTCCTTTTGGAGGAAAAAATGGTAAGTATAGGTCATTTTAGAGCTATCCTAGTTAAAATCGGTCATTTTGGTGCTAAGTAAGGTTATTATGTCATTTTGGAGGAAAATAAGTGAAGTATATGACAGTTTGGAGCTAAACCAAGGTCATTATGCCATTTTCCCCTAAGAAAGCTAATTATGTCATAAATGAACTAGCTAAGCTAAGTATATGTCATTATTAAGCTATCCTAGGTAGTTATGCCATTTTTTAGCTAACTAAGCATATTAAGTCATTTTGGAGGAAAAATGCTAAGTATAGGTCATTTTATAGCTATCCTAGGTAAAATAGGTCATCTTGGAGCTAAGTAAAGTTATTATGTCATTTTCGAGGAAAATAAGCTAAGTATAGGTCATTTTGGAGATAAATAGGTCATTTCTTAAGCTAAGTATGCATTTGTTAAGCAAAACACTTGGGAAAACTTACCGTCATCACGGAGGTGAAGGATCGGTCGCGCCAGTGGCAGATGGAGAAGGATTGGTCAATGCTTGTCGGCAGGCATGCTGCACCAAAGATCATTTGCAATGTCTCGTTAGCATGATGCAACTCAAATGTGAATACTAGTAACTAATGACCATTCAAATTAGGGATAATTAGATTTATGCCCCTAGTTGTGTCCCACTCATCTGTTTTACCCCTAATTCCCAAAAGTCACCGGTTCTGTCCAGGTCACTTTGCTCCTCTTATGCTTTTGCCCTTTGCCCGTTTAACCGTCAGTTTGAAAACTTCATAACTAATTCATACTAAATCGGAAGAAATGCAAATAAGATACCAAAATGTTTAGAAAAACATCACCTATATGTGAGTGTCATTTGCATTCACGAAAAAAGTGTTGGAAAGTGCCCATCCAAGTTTTAGCTCTTATGCTACCACCATGAATAGTAAAATCTAAAAAAGTTCAAAAAAATGGTGGCAAAGAATGACAAATGTTTGAAGTGCCTGCCAAGTTTCATCAGGGAATAACATTCATGGGTGCCGCGGCAAAAAAATAATCAGCACTCCAAAATAGATTTTTTTTGCCACAACTTCCATGAATGTCGTTCCCTAATGATACTTGGCAAGCACTTAGAACATTTGTCGTTCTTTGCCACCATATTTTTTGAATTTTTTTAGAGTTTACTATTCATGGTGGTATCAAAAGAGCTAAAACTCGGATGTGCACTTTCCAACACTTTTTTCATGAATGCAAATGACACTCACATATAGGTGGTGTTTTTCTGAACATTTTGGTATCTTATTTACATTTTTCTGATTTAGTATGAATTAGTTATGAAGTTTTCGAACTGACAGTCAAACGGTCAAAGGGCAAAAGCATAAGAGGAGCAAAGTGACTTGGACAGAACCGGCGACTTTTGGGAATTAGGAGTAAAACAGACGAGTGGGACACAACTAGGGGCATAAATCTAATTATCCCTTCAAATTAAACTCACCATGGTTGCCGAAGCAATCTAGGGCATCGGCGGAGGGGTCTGACCGTTGCTCTGGCACATGGACTACACATCTGGTTTTCACGAGTTAGTCATATTAGTTAGTAATGAAACGAACATTACGTGCATGATTTTGCTAATATGCAAGAGAAATTTACCACGAGGAGCTCGTATAGGGCCCGGTGAGATGCGTCGTTCCGGTTCCTCTCCTCCTCCAACAACCTAGCCGTCCTCTCCTCCAGGTCCCTCTCCCTCTCCACCACCTGCCTGTTTGCCTCTGCCAGAAGCACCTAGGTGTTCACTCTCTCTTTCTCAAGAACAACCTACAACACCACTCCTCGTTAGCATTGTAATCATCGACGACCGCACACAAAATGTAATGGAGGAAAAATGCATCTGAGTCCATATAACTAACCTTGATGGCGAGCTCCATTGGCCGTGGACAAGGACTTATCTCAGGATCGAAGCTCGTCTGGTGCTTCTTGATCTCCGGGAGTGTGCTAGGACAACATATCAGTCCATCCTCAATGGCTATCGAGCCATGGGACCTCCCGCCACCAGATATCATCACCAGCTCAGGATCAAAAGGACTCTAGCTTGGGTTAAAGTCCTCCCCTTTCCTCGCCTTCCCCTCGGATCTGTACTTCATGAGCTTGTGGTTGGAGTAGATGTTGGTGAAGCTCTCTGGATGATCGAGGCCAGAATCAGAGAATGCCTTGGCCTTCTTGTACGTGGCAGTATGGGCCACGGCATAGTGGTTTAACACCCCTGGCACCTCCTTCTTGTTGTGTCATTCCTAAAAGAGGGGAGCAAAATATGAGTTAAGGGCTCAAGCTAGCATGAAGAATGAAATTGCATGAATCATGAAGCAAACCACATACCCAGTTATGCCCGTACTCATATAGGTTGGAGATCCCTAGATGGTGTGGCACACCAACCATTTTGGCATGCTTATCCTTGGCCTTGTTGTGGTCGGCTAGCCATTGGGGAGAGCACCACTCATCCACCAACGCCTCCCAATAGTCCAGCCTATCCACACACCATCTCGGGGGCACCTAAGTTAGTCAAGAGAAATTTCAGCGCTACGCCTATGAATCAAATAAAGGAAACTAAGTACAAGGCCTTAAGAATAGGTAATTACCTTCATGTACTTCTCCTTACTCATAAACTTGCCGCGGCACTTCGTCTTGGACCTCTTAATACCAGTCGAGGCGAAGTAGTCTCGAACAGCTTGCACCCGAGCCTCATGCCATAAGTTCTGAAGTCGGCTTTGACAACCATAGCCGCGGCCTCCTCCTTTGCCTCAAGACACCTGTAGAAGGTCTGCAACCAAAGAAGACAACACCGATTAGTACAATCACTAGGTACTGTTGATTTTTAATTCTTTAAAGGAGAAATTACCCAAAACATCCGGATCACAATGTCGGCCACCATCTCGCACCACACACCGGGTAGCCAAGTACAACTCTCAGCTCAGTGCTAGACCCTCACCGGGCAACGTGACCCACCCCGGGAAGTATTGCCGGCAAATCACACCAAGGACCTGGTTGCGCCTGCAGACACCAGGTGCGTGTTTCCAACCCCTGCACTATGACATGACCAGCACATTAGATATTAATTTGAAGAAACGTGAAGGAAAAAGGTTATAAAAGAGTAAATGCACTTACTTCTCCTCATTAGGCGCAAGCAACCACCTCTGCTCACGGGTCGCCGGCACGGGCGGGAGCTTTGTACCACCACTCTGATAGACTTTGCCCCCTGAACTAGCTCGCCCTTGCTATAGCTATCATCAGAAAAGTAGTCCTCGCCACCATCAGCATGTCCACTAGCCTCCAGAGTCTCATGGTATGAAGACTATGGGACCGGAGTCTCATGGGACAAAGACTCTAGGACCGGAGTCTCATGGGGTGAAGGCTCAACGACCCGAGGCACGTCGGCCCGAGGCTTGTGGACCGGAGTCCGAGATGGGTCCACGTCAGATGGGTCCACCTCAAACGGAGCAGTCCTGTGGTCGGGTGAATTAGCTGGGGGTGGCGGCGAGGAAGGCGTAGCAGCCTTCCTTCCTCTCCTGCCGCCATGTCCACCTCTAGCACCCCTCTTCTTCTCCCAACCTCTCCCGACCGAAGAAGAAGCGCCCACCGGTGGTGTTTGCATACTGTCTAGTAGCGCTCTCCGGAGGTGCTGGGGTGGAATGGAAGCACCCCTCCTAGCACGTGCCGAGGAAGGAGGCTCGGAGCGCTCTCGACCCTCACCCACCATCTGTCAGCACCTGCAATAACAAATAGTAAACGAAATTAGTACAACATAAAAAGTTGAATACCTGACATGAACAATAATATGTATATAATTTAAGTGTATCATCAACATGAACGTAATAAAAATTGAATACCTAATAACATGAACTAATTAATAATACATATGTACATAATAATAATTGAATAACTGACATTACTAATATTAATCTTCGTCGTCTATATATGCTCCGGGATCAATAAATGCATCATCATCATCACTATCAGTAATGACGTGCTCATCATCATCATCAATAAATGCATCAACATGTGGAAGGCCTACTTTACGTAATTGGTCTAGAATTGACAGGTCATCCGCATCAGTAACCTCTTCTTGTTCTGGCTCTTCTTGTTCCAGCTCAGGGGTGAAGTTGGATTCACTGTCGCTGTCTACTTCAATGTTCCGGGGTGAACTCGAGCGGTTCTTCAAACGTTTTTTTGGAAAGACGTGTTTCTTGGAAGAATTCTCCTTCATATGTGTTTGGGTTAATGTGAGGTTCATAATCCTCTTCATTGGGGGAGGTGGTCTAACACGTGGCGGCACTTCATAAACGACATCCCAACCATTGAGATTTGGATCACTTTGACAGGCCCATGGTAGATAGAAAACTTGGGTTGCCTGTTGAGTCGTAATATAGACATCGGGAACATCCAAATGGGTGCTTTGTTTGATTTCGACTAGCCCTATATGTTCATGAGTCCTTCTAGTCTCCTTTTGCTGGAACCAATAACATTTGGAGACTACGACGTTTGGTGGGTTTGCACCATAGAATAGAAATTCATAAATTGCTTCAACTCTTCCATAATACTCGGTATGTCCTTTGCCGATTGAAGAGACACAACAATTTGTAGACTTTCGGTCAGCCATAGATAGCTCTTTGCCATAGGTACGAAAGCGATACCCATTGATGTCGTATTTGTCAAATGAACGGACCTTAAAGTGAAAACCATTAGCGACTTGTCTCAATTCAGCGTCCATAAACTTTGAATTAGCCTACAAGTTTAATACGAAAGGATTGTTGCATTAGCCACAAATTAGACGAAGAAATGAAATGGTCTAATGGAAATTACCGTCTGTTTGGACCAAGAGATGAAACTGGGATAGCCGCCTCCATGCTTTGCCAGAAGCGCATATTCTTTGATGGAATCCTTTTGGATCACCGCTCCATACGAGAATTTCGCGACGTATCGACTATATCAAATATCCAAGAATAAGAGCACTTCAAAGGAATTAGAAGTTGCGAAACAATGTACCGAGAACTTACTCGATGTACGGCTGCACTTCTGTTAGGTTGTTGAAGATATACAACGAAATGGTCCGCCATTCTTTGACATCCAACCATAAGGAATTATAAGCACCGGCTGGTGCGAGCTTCCCTTTGAATAGGCTGAGGTTGGATCCACCCTTTTTACAGTCGCCAACATTACATCGAGGCTTCGGATTATGCAAATGACGATTTTTGGCTTCTTATGTGCTGTCACGAAGTTTGCCGCCTCCTTAGTAATGAATGCCTCGGCCATCGATGCTTCAATTCTACGTTTATTTTTACATTTTGCTCGAAGTGTCTTCTGCATCCTCTCAGTTGCGTAGCACCAACGGTTTTGCATGGACCCCCAATCTTGCCTTGGTCGGGAGATGCAAAATCAAGTGCTGCATTCGATTAAAGAAGCCCAGCAGAAAGATCTTCTCTAACTTGCAGATCAACTCTGGTGCCAAGTCTTCCATTTCTTCTACCAGGCCAGGCGATAGTCCTTTCGCACAAAGAACACAGAAGAAATAGCTTAGCTTTGCCAGTACTAGCCATTCATCCTCAGGGATGAAGCCGCAACATCACCGACATTACCCGCTCAATCCATATGTGCCAATCATGACTCTTGAGACCAAATATTTTCAATTTTTCAAGATTCGCTCTCCTCTTTAGATTCGGTACATACCCATCGGAGAACATCAACTGCATTTTCACCCACAAGATAATTTCCCTCATAGCTGGTCTTCCAAGATTGAACCATGCCTTTGGCTTTGTCCAGTTCTTTTTTCCTTTCGGTTCTTGCATGTTTTGTAACAGTCTATCACATAGCTCCTGCTGATCGACTCTAGCCTTAGTATTATCCTTTGACTTCCCCTCTATGTTGAACAATGTACCAAAAAGTGCCTCGGTGATATTCTTTTCATTGTGCATCACGTCGATGTTGTGTGGGCAAAGGAGGTCTTTGAAGTAAGGCAGATCCCACAAGCATGTCTTGTGAGTCCAGGCGTGTTCTAAATTATACCCCTTGAAATACCCTGGATGCTCTGGATCTAGCTCGAGAGCATTTAATTGATCCAGGGTCTCTTGGTCTGTCAATGCAGGTGGTGCAGAGTTTTTGATAACTCTACCTTTGATGAAGTTCTTCTTGTCTTTCCTGAACTTATGGCGAGGATCTAGGAACTGTCTATGCAAGTCGAAGCAAGAAAACTTGCGGCCGGTCTGCAGCCAACAAAACTCAAGAACTGCCTTGCATGTGGGCACGAGAACCTTCCATGCACACACCAGCCAACGAATAGCGCATACGCTGGCAAGTCATGCATCGAGTACATGTACCAGACATGCATTATGAAGTTCTGTTTGCTAAAGGCATCGTATGTCTTGATCCCATTATCCCAAGCTTCTTGCAATTCTTCCTTAAGCGACTAGATGTAAACATTAATATTCTTCCCCGGATAGTTGGGCCATGGAATTATCAACATCAGGAAAATGTTCTTTCTTTGCATAATCTGTCCGGGGGAGGGGGGGGGGAGATTGAGTGGAATGACAAATACGGGCCAACAACTGCATTGGTCTGCTGCTAGACCAAACACACTGAACCCATCCGTGCTGATGGCGACTCGAGGATGCCTTGGATCTGCCGCTTTTTTCGCATGTAATGCATCTAAGCGCTTCCACGCTTCACCATCCGATGTGTGCACCATCATCAGATTCCCATCTGCATCTAGTTGGGTTCTTTTGCCCGTTTTGTGCCATGTCATCTGTCTGGCCGTCTCTTTGAGCATCAAAAGATGTTGATGTCTTGGTACGATTGGCATATACCGAAGAACATTATCGGAGATTTTTGTCTGCGTCTTCTCACCCATACTATTGTCTACCACAACATACTTGGATGACTTGCAAATGGGACAATAGTTCAAGTCCGCATACTCAAGCCTAAATAAGGCACATCCTTTCTCACAGGCATGCATCTTCTCATAGGGCATCTTAAGAGCACGGAGATTTTGTCTGACTGGTACAGGTTTGCAGGTAGTGCATGGCCTTTGGGTAGAAAGCGTCCAAATACTGTCATCATCGTGTTGTAGCATTCTCTGCCCAAGTTGAATTGAGCCTTCAGAGCCATTATTTGTGAGATGGCATGCAACTGACAAAGCTCAGTGTGCTCGTGGAGAGGACGTCTTGAAGACTCCAACATATCATTGAAGGCCTTTGCAGATTCCTCCATCTCATCGTCCGAATCCCGAGCATCATCAAAGTCTTCCACCATGTCTTCCATCCCGGTACCATGCTCGTTGGTGCAACGATGAACCACCTCGGCATGAAATGTCCAGACCGTATAAGCAGGCATAAAACCCCACTTCTGTAGGTGTTTCTCATTTCAAGCTTGTTCCTCTTATGATAGTTGTCGCACCGGACACAGGGGCACTAGGTTTTTATCTGGCCATTTGCAAATGCGGCTCTCACAAACCCCTTGGTTTTTGTTAACCATTCATTGGTCATGTCTTCCTAACTAGTGTGACCGGTGTACATCAACGCACGATCACTCATATTGCCTAGCTACTGGACACACAAGAAATATATACATAATTTAGCAAACCATATTCATCAGTTAATGGAGTTTGTCAGTTTTATTACGTCCATGCAACCTAGACGCTAATAGGTAAATATAGGTCCTAATCCCGCCCGAGTATGTGTAGATTGGGTTCATTTTCCCATGCTCTACCCCAGATCCGATGCAAAATTTCGGCACCACCTCCCCGCTGTTCTCCTGATACACATCTCGGCAATAAGCAGAGAGGATGTGTACCAGGAGAACAACAGGGAGGCATTGGCAAAATTCTGCACCGGATCTGGAGGAGAGCATATGCTAAAACGAACCCAATCTACACATATTCGGGCTATCCATGGATAACGTTGGACAATTAGAAAGAATCACGGTTATAAATATGTAAATGCATGCATATTTATAGATGTAGCCCTTTCGAACAGGAGACGCATAGTGGTCACGCATACTGATGGTTGAAGACACCTATAGCTAGCAAGTTTCACTGGCACGAAGAACGGAATAGAGCAAATGAAGGGGGGAGGAGGATATGTCATTTGTGCTCACCCACGAACGCAGGGGCGGAGCTCGTCGAATGCATGGGGAGGTCATCGAACACCAAACCCTCACAGCGCCGAAACAACTGCACATTTAAATCCACCCGATCAACACACAAATATGATGTTTTATAACAAAATCAAAAAAATATGACCTAACTCATAATTCACAAATATATGACTCGCTCGCCCTTTGGAAGGCCGAAGAGCACCTTTTCGGTTAACAGGAGGCCGAAGAGGTGTCGGGGGTCGCGGGTGTCGGGGGTTGTCGTGTCTGAGTGTCGGGGTCGGGGTGTCATGTCGGGGTCGGGGTGT